>NC_134690.1:395102581-395284694 GCF_050947455.1 Rhinoderma darwinii
TAGAACAATCCCTATGGTTCCTTACAATTTGCCTAAAGTGTATGGACGGCCTGTAACAGATCAGTACAACATGGATCCATAATATGGCCAGGTACATAAACCTAAACCTCACTATCCTATTCCTCTCATCACACAAGATTTTAAGGTTAGCTAAGATCTAGGCTGTTGTATGTTAAGGACTTCACACCATAGAACTGCTTACAATGTCCCATTTTAGTTAATCAAACGTAATACTTTATTTCTAATTAGGAATGATGGCTGTTTGTATACAAGAATACGCACAATCTGGGTACAACTTCTGTGATATGTTTGCTCAAGTAGTTTTTGCTGCTGCTTGCCACTGTTTATTAAAATCATCGTCACGTGGTGACTCCACATGGTTTGCAGGGAGCGCGTTATTTTCAGACCAGCGAGCGTGCAGAACAGAGAAGAGTCAGCCCAGACACTGGTTTAACCTGAATCTTTAGTAAAATTACTGGCACCAAATGCTACTTGTGTGTATTTATAGGGAGCACTTGCAAAGTGTTAAGTACACAAGGTTTAACATAATGCTCTGTTCTTCGTGCAGGAATCTTCACTTAATCTCAATGGATCTATATCATTGCGTTGAGGTGTAGTCAAAAATCTATCCTTTACACCAAGTGGCTATGACCAAGAGCACCTAAGGGTCAGGTTTAATAAATAAGGCACAAAATAATTTATAGGGGAGTGGAACAAAGTCATTAGAACCAGTGCCCTCTTGTTCATTGGTTGAGTCTCTTTTTGCAGCTCAGCCTCATAAAAATGCTCCTCAGGATATCTGTTGGTGTCAAGAGTGGAGAGCAACTACAAAGAGCGTCTCCAATTCTGGAGGACCCGACAGGTCCTGCAGTCCCAGCTTTATGTTGGATGGTGTCCTGCACGATACCTTGTGTTGAAGCCCCCCCCCCCCAATATTGTGTCCTGTCAAACAATGTACAAATAACCATACCATGCAGTGCCTAATTATAAGCACCACACAGTATATTGCCCAAATAACACTTTCATACATTTGCCTAAATAGTAATGTTATCGTCATGGTTTGGAAGCAGTATCTGAGTCCAGTGGCTGAAACAATCTATAATGCGAGACATAGTCAAAAGTAATCCAAGTTCGGTACACATAAGCATTAAAAGTTTGTAGTATAAGACAAAGACGTGACTAGAAGCAATCCAAGTTCGGTACACAGATAAGCAGTAATAGTTAAAATATTACATAAGACAGATTTGGTCAAAAGTAATCCAAGTTCGGTGCACAGAAAAGTGCCAAGTTTGATACGTTATGCAGATGTGGTCAAAAGTAGTCCAATTTTGGTACGCTAAAAAGTGTCAAGAGTTTTTAGTATACGGCAGAAAAGTGGTCAGGACACAATCCAAGTTCAGTACACCGAAAAGTAGGAACAATTTGTTACATAAGGCAGATGTGGTTAAAAGTAATCCAAGTTCAATTCACAGAAAAGCGGCAACAGTTTGTAGCGTTAGGCAGAGACATGTTCAGAAGCGATCCAAGTTCGGTACAAAGATAAGCAACAGTTTGTAGTACAAGGCAGAGACTTGGTCAGAAAACAATCGAAGTTTAGTACACATATATGCAATAACAATTTGTAGTGTAAGTCAGAGATCTGGTCAGAAGCAACCCAAGTTCGGTACAAAAATAAGCAGCAACAGTTTGTAGTATAAGGCAGAGACATGGTCAGAAGGAAGCAAAGTTTGCTACACAGATAATTGGCAACCGTTTGTAGTATAAGGCAGAGACGTGTTCAGGAAACAATCCAAGTACAGTAAACAGATAAGTCATCGACGTCCAGGCTATACCATTGCTCTGTGGGTAGCATTACAGCCATATGGCTATGAGGCCATGGATTAATATTTGACCAGTGCAATATCTACAAGAGGCTTGCATGTTCTCCCCATGTCTGTACGGTTTCCTCCAGTTATTTCGGCCATTCAGGTTAATTGGCTTTCAATTAAATCACTTATGGTCACCCCCGAGGGATATGAGATTGTGGGCCTGTGTATAGCACTATATAATCAAGAGCGACTAATATGAACATTTACGTTACAGCTAAACTAAATTCTTGAAAACCGATAACTAAGTAATTTTTGAAAACCCTATAGGGTGGAGTGTTGTAATTATAATAGACAAAGCAGTAGCTTGAGAAATGTCAATTGCAGACATTAGAGGAATGTGGAAAGAACGCATTTAGATATTGAAAATAAGTCATTTTATGCACTGCCTCCAGCCTAGCCGGGGGTAGAATGTGCCAGGAGAACAGAGTTAAACTCTACGTCTGAGAATTATTTCAAATGGTTCTAACTGGGACACTAAGAAGCTGTAGAAAAGATGGCATATATAAGTGTGTCTCCAACCAGCGGAGAATTCATTATAAAAGACCGGCAATAATTGCAACAGACTGCTCAGGAAAAAAGTTTTCTCCCTCTCTATGAAATGTTCAGCTTCAACTTTGTCATTTTTTTGTGCTTAAAATATTTTAATAGGGTTTTTGTGAGATTAAAAAAAAAGGGTCTGCTGTTTTTTTCTAGAACAGTGCCACTCTTGATGATAGGCTGTGTTTGGTATTGCATTCCCTTGAATAGGGCTCAGCTGCAACACCAGACACAGACCATGGACAAGATTTGTGCTTTATCTGGGAAAATAAAACACCCTTTTCCTAATCTAACACAACCCCTTTAAAATAAATGTCCATTTTTTAATACTGTGTAGGTTCACAGATCAATATCGTTAGTTTAGAGCTCCAAATCCTATGCACATACATAGATTTAATTGATAAATACTTATATCCACCAGTAGAGGGATATAAAGAGTTCACTACATACTGTGTTATTACGGAGTTCAATGTAGAAATTTCATGCAACAAGCTCCCCCTAGTGGTGGTAATTTTTTCAACATTTTCTATAAATTTTGCTATTTTTCACAAATAAACACTGAATATATTGACCACATTTTACAGCATTCCAGAGATATTAGCCCATAAAGTGAAACATGTCAGATTTGAAAAAAAATGGGCTCTGAGCATTAAGGCCAAAACTAGGCTGCGTCATTAAGGGGTTAAGCTGCATGTTAAGCCGGGCCAAACCTGCATGGTAATGGTGATATTAATTGTTGGCTACCAAACACGTTAGGATAAAATAGGGGACAGATGGACGGGAGTATGACTGCAGTATCAGACTACACAGGGTTTGTTTGTAGTCTGTAACCATGGAGACACTTAGATCTGCATATGAACTTTATAGATAAAACGGTAGGAGACTATTTGAAAAGTTCCTTCCTTTTTTATTCTAGATGCATTGGAGCAATATATATATATATTTTTTAAACAAAAGTGGACATAGGTTTTGAATGTCTATAAAGGAAATATTTGACTAAGTTAATTCAGAGGGTGGCTCAGAGAGTAAAGTAGCTATACGGGTCAACATAACTGATGTGATGACTGTAAATATATGGTGAGTCATATCAGGATATGCTCTGCAGCACCGGTATTGTGGGTTTGAGTACAACTAGGGCAATATATATATATATATATATATATATATATATATATATATATTGTGGGAAAGATGCAGTGATGACTGTTCGCTATCTAGCACTATCATGTGGGTTCTCCTGTACGTAGAAGAACTAATATTTGACAATATTATTTATTCTTCAGATTCACGTAGTTATGCGGCTGCCTGTACTACTACTACATATATATATATATATATATATATATATATATATATATATATATATATATATATATATATATATATATATAAAAGAGTATCCGGCACACCAATTTAGAAAAAAAGGTATTTTTTATTTTGTCTTTGTTTTTAATGCCAGTGGCAGAGTGCGACGTTTCGGTCTAGGTGACCTTCATCAGGCACTGAGCCGTGCTGGGCAACTGAATTGACGAGCGCTAGTGGTGCTGATAGCGGCTGGCCATGATACAGCTATCAGCACCACTAGCGCTCGTCAATTCAGTTGCCCAGCACGGCTCAGTGCCTGATGAAGGTCACCTAGACCGAAACGTCGCACTCTGCCACTGGCATTAAAAACAAAATAAAAAATACCTTTTTTTCTAAATTGGTGTGTCGGATACTCTTTTATATTTATGTTTGGGTTGGGCCCCTATCCGTGCAAAACCTCACCCTTCCATGTATCTGGTGCTATCTGAACCTTTACACAAATTGTACTACTACTACAGTTTATTGTCAACCAGGTAAGGAGTGGGCCTTCCTGAAAACGATGGGGCGCTATGAATTTTAGTTATGTTTGGGGTTGATACTCAAGAAAAGGAAAGACTTCCACTTTGTTCCTTTTCAGCCATAGATTAAAGGGTTTCCTATAAAAGTGACTGTGTCCCTAAAATAGGGAAATTAGACGGCCGTATACACATGAGACAGCTGCCGAGAGAACGTCTATCTCTCATAAACATACATGCTGGGATAGGCTGAGCTTGCATTTTTATTTTAATAGGGAGAGGGAGATAAGCTGTTGCCAAACACTGCTGGTAACGCTTATTCCAGAGGTTCGACCATCATTTATCTAACATGTATGGCAGCAAGTTATACAAAGTGCATTACTCAGCAGGGGCGACAATGAGCAGAGGAGAAAAAAATATCTGCTGCATCCTGAGGCATGATGGGAGCGACATTCACAATAAGGTTAACCAGCAAATTTCTCACGGTATTTAGGAATTCTTCCGAGAGACCCATTTTTACTGGCCAATTATCATTATGAAATGCTTATTTCTGAACGAATGACAATTGGCCTTGTAAATGCACAAAAAGATCAGTCATAAACTATCAAAAAAATCGTTGATCGTGATCAATCATTCCTCTGCAGCATGATCAATAAGCATTGCTGCCTAGTGCATGCCTCTCACGAGAACCATCACTAGGTGAAATCGTGGAAGATCGTGATGTAGGTGTAGCGTCCATGGCCGCGGGCCTTCGGGTCTACTCACCTCCTGACGCCCGCAGCCATGGATCTGTGAGCGCTGGTCCCCATCTCCTTCCTAGGAGACGCCAGCGCTCACTTCCGCTCTGGTCCGCTGTGTCCCGTAGGGTGCCCGCTCTTAAAGGGCCAGCGCACACATGAAGAAAATTGTCATCCTCAACACACATGATTTCCTAGACTATTAGAAGGCCCCAGCCCTTCTGATCTTTGCCTGAGCGTTATTAGTTTATCCCAAGTCTGTCTTGCAAATGGTCCCTTAGTGTTTCCGGTTCCAGTTGTTACCCGTGCCCTGTTACCTGTTCCTGTATCCCGTGCTGTGTTCTTGTTCCTTTGCCTACTAGTTGGAGTCATCTCTACTGCACCTGTGTCATCCGCCACGTCCTGTGTCATTTGCCACGTCCAGAGGAATTCGCCACATCTGGCGCAACCTGCGGCACCTGTGTCATCCGCCACGTCCTGTGTCATCTGCCACGTCCAGAGGGATTCGCCACGTCTGGCACAACCTGCGGCACCGGTTGTCATCCTCCACGTCTGGCGTTACCTGCTGTACCCATCTCCATCCGTGCCAGAGCTGCGGCCACTGTCTGGACTATCCAGGTACCCTTGTGCGGGACTTTGTATTGCTGGGGTTTCCTGTTGTTTGGCCAGCTGCCTCCCTGCTACGGCGGTGCGGCCTAGTGGGTCCACATACCCACAAACCGTGACAGTAGGAATGTCCATCAGATCCTCAGGATAAAATCATGATCCTCAGGAAAAAGAAAAAAAAAAGGAAGAACCCCGAAACAGTGTTGTCTACAAATGGGTCTTTCTTCCTTTTGGAGGAGTCTCTGGTTTGGCTGATATGAGCTCTTTACATGCTTGTTTTCCATAGAGCATTGCCCGTAAAGTAGTATCCAGGAGCCGGTAACCCCCTTAGCTGCATCTAAGGCATTTGATTCAGCCAGCCAGTATCTTGCTCTGTACTGATGAGGAGCAAGAATCCTGAAACAGTGCTGTGTCTCATAAACCTAGGGCCACTTGATTTAAGAAAAGAAAGCGATTAAATAGTAGGAGATTGCCATTATTTCTGTCAAGCAAGTGTGTGGCAGTCTCCAAAGAAGTCTCTAGAGAGTGACAAAAACAGCCCAGCTCAACTGTTTCCGTATGTACGAGAGATATAAAAAAAAACTGCCAAGGGCTCTCGCTTGGCTAATTCTGTCACAGACCCTTTGCGTGCCAGAAACGCCAGCCCTCTCCCACTTTTGCCAGGCTTCAGATAGGAACATGAGCCCCCATTCTCCCGATCTGCCCCAATGGTTGTACCTCCATGAAAGGCATTTATGGCATATTCTATGGTTATGTCATTAAAGTTATTTGCTGGAATATCCATTTAAGTAATTCAAAGACATTGAATTTGTGAATAGTATCAGCCTAGTCACAAAAATTCTGCTGCAAAGCTGGTTTACAGATGCTTGAACTGCTCAACTGCGCACTCGGAGCTCAAGCTATAAATGTCAAAGTCCCAAGGCAGCACTTTACCTGCAAACACTAATAAAAAACAGTGACATTTTTATAACAAGCCATAACCGGGCACAACTGTGCGGACATTCAGAATCTGCTGCCTTTATTTCCATCAGACACAAAGGGAATTGTGAACAAAAATGAATCAACAGAAATTAAGTAAATGTATTACTCTCCATAGCATCTCTCTAGCATCATGTACGATATAGTTCATACAGATGTTGTCCTTTACAGTTTTTATATTATAAGAACTTACAGACTCACTGATTTCAGTGATTGATATAAAAAAATGTTTTAATAAATTTAAAAAAAATAATAATTGAAAAGACTTTTCTTGCGCTGCACCAATCCATTGGAGCCCTCTTCCTTGCTCTATTAGCTCCTAGTTTTGCAAAAAAAAAAAAACAACAATAACATATCACAAACGGCATTGTGTGAACCTGGCCTTAAGGGGTTATCCGGGGACCAAAAATTACATTGCAATTATATATTTATGTGAAATGTAACTTACTAATGTACTTTAATTTTAAATTCTGTACTAAATGGTGCAGTTCAAACCTTGTGAATTGTTCCCGGAAGTCCTGGAGCTTTTCCAATAATGATGACACTCTGACACGGCCCCACGTGACTGAGCTCTTGCTTCATGTGCTGTTCGTGAACATGACCGCAAGGGGTTGTCACATTGCCTATTGCTTGAGTCCCGAGCAGAGCATCAGCTAGCGCTTTCCTCGGGACTCCAGCCCTGCTCCTGACGTCCATATTTGGTCAATTCAGGGATTTCCTATCGCTGGAGTTCCCGAGCAGAGCATCAGCTGATGCTCTGCCCGGGGACTCCAGCCTTGCTCCCGACATCACTGGTCAGTGACTTCAGGGGTTTCCTATCCCTGGAGTTCCCAAGCAGAGCATCAGCTGATGCTCTGCTCGGGGACTCCAGTACTGCTGCCGACGTCATTGTCCATACATTGTCCATGACATTGGCAGAAGTGCTGCAATACTATATACTAACTGTCACGGACTTACCCATCCATGCCCCAGCACCCCAGTCTCCTGGTGATGTGGGAAGAGATACCAGACAAAGCGTATGGCCATCCGGCCTATCATGTCAGAGGCCTCAGTGCCAGTTGTAGGTCTTTTTTTTACCATGTTTAGTTTGTGCTTGTAATTAGTACTTGACCTGTGACCCTACTCTTCGGAGTCCCCACTGTACTTCATCATGACCTTGCTTGACATCTGTTACCCGACCCCTGGCTTTTCCTAACTACGTTTCTGTTGACTCCACGGTACTGCATCCTGGTTCTAACTGACCCTCGTTACCAACCGCTGGCCTGTTTGACTATGCTCTGAAATCCCTGGCTCATCGTTCTACCTTCTCCAGTATGTTTTAATATTGACTTTCCTGTTCACTTTGCCAATAGCAACCGTACCTACAACCGATTTCCAATTTATCCAGTCCCTACCTCAACTAATCATTATCCAGGGAATCAAACACCGGACCAGTTAAGTCTTGGAGCCAACTGAGTATCTCAACCTTAACGTTGGGGGAACGTTATGGGAAAGTGGTAAATTGTGCCAACTGGTTGGTAGCGCAGGAACAATATCATTAGACCTAATCTGCTCCAGTACAGAGATCCACCATGGTCTTCTTATTGGCCTTTCCTGCAACCTGCTACAGTGCTAACATCCTAGGCAGCAGTCGACATAAGCCACCCCGAAAACCGTAGAGGAAATTACTTTTCCTGTACTGATTCCCGGGTCAGTCCAGGAGTGGCCTGCAAGATGACCATAGTGGATCTCTGGACTGGCACAGATCAAACAAGAATAACTTTTCAGTTTCTCTTATTTAGGTTAATGCTCTGAATAATATCAAGAAAAATAAAGTCATTGTTCAAATCTGTTAATTTCTCAAACTAAAAAAGAACTTAGTAAAAAAAAAAGACAAAACTAAGCTAAGAATGTTTTTCACACGTTTTTATATTCATAGTGATCTCTCTGAATGTGTCACGTTTTATTTACCAGTTAGAAAACCCCCGTCTGTAACATCAGGTTTTAGTCTGTTCAGACCCAATGTGAGATTTTAGTTTTCATTTGGGGTATTTTTGAACGTTAAAAGCCACTTCCTTCATGGAAATGTCACAGGAGATGTGGTGGGCTGCGTGTCAGCCGTACACTTGTGTTATATCTAAGATTTTATCAGCACCTTCTGGAAACCCAAAAACCTCCCACAATCTTTATGAGTAAGTCCATACGAGACTCATTCATGTCTGAGAACGTAGCGGTGGATCACGTTATCTTTTAACCGCACGTCTACTCAATGTCTTCAGACATAAAGAAGCGCTCAGAGCTTTCTCCATCCTCGGTACACTTTCATGTCTTCCTCTCACTTATTTTTATCTTCCTGTGTTTTCATCTTCTCATAGAGATATTTAAAGGCCGGAGTATTGTACAACCTCACCTCAGATGTAGATGGCCATATTGGATGAGATTGTAATTTTAAGGTGCACCTGTTACATAAATAAGAGCTTCAACAAATTGTTAACCAAACAGGTGTCAGGTAAACCTATGAATCGGCCGATGGGAGTAGATCACAAACGTAGGCCTCTGCACTTCATGATTAGAAGTCTACATGTGGCAATCCAGCTGATAAATAACTTTCCAGGAGATACTACACCAGGGTTGCACCAAAGAGAGAATACCAGTCATGCAACTTCAGCTCCAAACATAGTAACAGTTTTGCCTGGATTGCTTTGTTGAAATGGAACTCATAAAGCCCCACAGGGCCCCCATAACAGTGCCAGACACATGGTGCCCCCATAACTGTGTTAGCCACACAATGCTCCCATAACAGTTCCAGCCACCCAGTGCCACCCACAACAGTGCTCGCTACACTGTGCTTCTATAACAGTGCCAACCAAACAGTGCCTCCCATTTGTGCCAGGTACACAATACCCTCATAACAATGCCAGATACATTGTCCACCATTAGTGCCAGCCACACAGTGTCCCCCATTTGTGCCGGCCACACAATGCCTCCAAAACTGTACCAGATGTAGTGCCCCTGTAACAGTGCCAACCATATTGTCTACCATTTGTGCCAGAAACACAAAGCCTCCAAAACTGTACCAGATGCGGTGCCCCTATAACAGTGCCAACCATATTGTCCACCATTTGTGCCAGCCACACAATGCCCCCATAACAGTGCCAGATGCAGTGCCCCTATAACAGTGCCAACCATATTGTCCACCATTTGTGCCAGCCACACAATGCCCCCATAACAGTGCCAGATGCAGTGCCCCTATAACCGTGCCAACCATATTGTCCATCATTAGTGCCAGGCACACAGTGCCCCCTAAGGGTATGTGCACACGATGAGAGGCTTTTACGTCTGAAATGACAGACTGTTTTCAGGAGAAAACAGCTGCCTCGTTTCAGACGTAATTGCTCCTCCTCGTATTTTGCGAGTCTTCTCTAACAGCCGTAAATTTTGAGCTGCTCTTCATTGACTTCAATGAAGAACGGCTCAAATTACGTCTGAAAGAAGTGTCCTGCATATAATGTATATAAGTGTCCTGCATATAATGTATATGTGTCCTGCATATAATGTATATGTGTCCTGCATATATTGTATATAAGTGTCCCGCATATAATGTATATAAGTGTCCTGCATATAATGTATATAAGTGTCCTGCATATAATGTATATAAGTGTCCTGCATATAATGTATATAAGTGTCCTGCATATAATGTATATAAGTGTCCTGCATATAATGTATATAAGTGCCCTGCATATAATGTATATAAGTGTCCTGCATATAATGTATATAAGTGCCCTGCATATAATGTATATAAGTGTCCTGCATATAATGTATATAAGTGCCCTGCATATAATGTATATAAGTGTCCCGCATATAATGTATATAAGTGTCCCGCATATAATGTATATAAGTGTCCCGCATATAATGTATATAAGTGTCCCGCATATAATGTATATAAGTGCCCTGCATATAATGTATATAAGTGTCCCGCATATAATGTATATAAGTGTCCCGCATATAATGTATATAAGTGTCCCGCATATAATGTATATAAGTGTCCCGCATATAATGTATAGAAGTGTCCCGCATATAATGTATATAAGTGTCCCGCATATAATGTATAGAAGTGTCCCGCATATAATGTATAGAAGTGTCCCGCATATAATGTATATAAGTGTCCCGCATATAATGTATATAAGTGTCCCGCATATAATGTATATAAGTGTCCTGCATATATATAATGTATATAAGTGTCCCGCATATAATGTATATAAGTGTCCCGCATATAATGTATATAAGTGTCCCGCATATAATGTATATAAGTGTCCCGCATATAATGTATATAAGTGTCCCGCATATAATGTATATAAGTGTCCCGCATATAATGTATATAAGTGTCCCGCATATAATGTATATAAGTGTCCCGCATATAATGTATATAAGTGTCCCGCATATAATGTATAGAAGTGTCCCGCATATAATGTATAGAAGTGTCGTGCATATAATGTATAGAAGTGTCCCGCATATAATGTATAGAAGTGTCCCGCATATAATGTATAGAAGTGTCCCGCATATAATGTATATAAGTGTCCTGCATATAATGTATATAAGTGTCCCGCATATAATGTATATAAATGTCCCGCATATAATGTATATAAGTGTCCCGCACATAATGTATATAAGTGTCCTGCATATAATGTATATAAGTGTCCCGCATATAATGTATATAAGTGTCCCGCATATAATGTATATAAGTGTCCCGCATATAATGTATATAAGTGTCCCGCATATAATGTATATAAGTGTCCCGCATATAATGTATATAAGTGTCCTGCATATAATGTATATAAGTGTCCTGCATATAATGTATATAAGTGTCCTGCTTATAATGTATATAAGTGTCCTGCTTATAATGTATATAAGTGTCCCGCATATAATGTATATAAGTGTCCTGCATATAATGTATAAGTGTCCTGCATATAATGTATAAGTGTCCTGCATATAATGTATAAGTGTCCTGCATATAATGTATAGAAGTGTCCCGCATATAATGTATAGAAGTGTCCCGCATATAATGTATAGAAGTGTCCCGCATATAATGTATAGAAGTGTCCCGCATATAATGTATAGAAGTGTCCCGCATATAATGTATAGAAGTGTCCCGCATATAATGTATAGAAGTGTCCCGCATATAATGTATAGAAGTGTCCCGCATATAATGTATATAAGTGTCCCGCATATAATGTATATAAGTGTCCTGCATATATATAATGTATATAAGTGTCCCGCATATAATGTATATAAGTGTCCCGCATATAATGTATATAAGTGTCCCGCATATAATGTATATAAGTGTCCCGCATATAATGTATATAAGTGTCCCGCATATAATGTATAGAAGTGTCCCGCATATAATGTATAGAAGTGTCCCGCATATAATGTATAGAAGTGTCCCGCATATAATGTATAGAAGTGTCCCGCATATAATGTATAGAAGTGTCCCGCATATAATGTATAGAAGTGTCCCGCATATAATGTATATAAGTGTCCCGCATATAATGTATATAAGTGTCCCGCATATAATGTATATAAGTGTCCTGCATATAATGTATATGTGTCCTGCATATAATGTATATAAGTGTCCTGCATATAATGTATAGAAGTGTCCCGCATATAATGTATAGAAGTGTCCCGCATATAATGTATATAAGTGTCCTGCATATAATGTATATAAGTGTCCCGCATATAATGTATATAAGTGTCCCGCATATAATGTATATAAGTGTCCCGCATATAATGTATAGAAGTGTCCCGCATATAATGTATAGAAGTGTCCCGCATATAATGTATAGAAGTGTCCCGCATATAATGTATAGAAGTGTCCCGCATATAATGTATAGAAGTGTCCCGCATATAATGTATATAAGTGTCCCGCATATAATGTATATAAGTGTCCCGCATATAATGTATATGTGTCCCGCATATAATGTGTATAAGTGTCCCGCATATAATGTATATAAGTGTCCCGCATATAATGTATATAAATGTCCCGCATATAATGTATATAAGTGTCCCGCATATAATGTATATAAATGTCCTGCACTTCTTTTGACGAGGCTGTATTTTTACGCGTCGTCGTTTGACAGCTGTCAAACGACGACGCGTAAATGACAGGTCGTCGGCACAATACGTCGGCAAACCCATTCAAATGAATGGGCAGATGTTTGCCGACGTATTGTAGCCCTATTTTCAGACGTAAAACGAGGCATAATACGCCTCGTTTACGTCTGAAAATAGGTCGTGTGAACCCAGCCTATTAGTTCCAGTCACACAATCTCCCCCATTACTGCCAGTCACACAGGGCATCATGAGTGCCTGTCCCGGTTCCCACGTGGAGCAATGCTCTTCTTATCTCTGACATGACAGAGGTCTCTAGAGGGCGCTCACACGTATCTTCTAATGACGGCGCACCGTTCAGTGCCTGCCCTTTGACAGCCGTGTCTTTCTCAACTATCGGGAAACAGTCCAGCGTGTGAAGCCTGAGCTTATGATGACAATGGAACAGCACTGACATGAGCCATTTGGGAGTCAGCATAAGAAATACGGACACCTGTCACCTGTATCACATAATGGCAATATACTACTCAGGAATTTGTATAGGAAATTGCAACTACCGGTGACCACAGCTAATGTGAGTATTACATGTGCAGGGAGTGTGGTCACCAATAGAGGAAGCCATGAACAAGCGGGAAGGAGGAGGCAAGAGAATAAGCAGGTGGTAGATTTGAGGAGCAAATCTAGACACACAGGGTGCAAAGGGCTTTTTCCCGTATGGATGAACTTAATTGGTCCTCACGAAGCCCGGACCTCGACCTCATCAAACAGCTCTGGTCTGAATTGGATGCTGTCTGATACTTGGTGCGATCCACGCGGTCCACAATCTACTGGTAGCCCTCACAGAAAAGTACTTTATAGCAGCAAATATCTGATAACTTCTTTGTTGGTATTGAATTTTCTTTGGGTTCTTTATATGAATACAGTTTACTTGCCACAAAACTGATAAATGCTTCTGCCTTTAATCTATCTTATTAAATCAGAAGTTTGTTCTTCAGAGTTGCTCTTCCTTCTGTAATTGGGCATTGGAAGTTTTAATTAAAAATAATTGTGGGACAAAGTTTTATGGTCACCCAGTCACCCGCCTGCCGGTAAGTGTACACAGACTCTGCTCTCCACCCTCTCTTCTGTAAGGCCTTGTGCCTTCTGTCTCTACTTGGATTAGTGCACAAGATGAAGACACTCCTTCACTGAGGTAGGAAGGCCCACATGGCCTCCCACATGCCCCCTAGGAGCCAACAACGCTAATGCATCCTCTTACAGTTTCCATTTATTTCAGTGGAGGGCACAGTCTGTAAGAAAACAGCAATAATATGGTAAAACAGGCAATTTATTATGTTAAGAGTTTCTAGTTTACAAAAAGGCAATACATTTACCCAATGCCCACCGCATCTCACCTGGCATTGGCTGGCTGGTAGACTTTTGGTCTAAAATGTCATGTAGCATAGATCACACCACCAAAGGAAAACATGGATAAAATGGATCTATTTTTTTTTCTCTACTCCAGCTCTACTCCATAGTGTTATCAAAGTGTCCCCCAAGGAGCGTCTGTACAAGACATTTTGAAGACATAATTGGAAATACATTATAATATTACAATGTACCCGCGCAGAAGGGGCGAAGCAGCATGTGAATTCAATTCATTAGTGACGCACGCAGTCTTTCTACGTACGGAGAATTTTCACTCTAGTGAAGCTATTTTACATTTTCATTCCAAAGAAAAGAGAAGTAGTCGGCCTTATCTGGGACATTTTTTTCTTTGAAGTAAAATAATGGAAAAGCGCAGAGGATGAAGGGCTCTTTATTATTGGAACGTGACATTAAAAAATAAAAACAGTCGAATTCTGCAAAGTGAAAATCAGATGAGGAAGAGATTTAAAAAAACAAAATATGACCAAGCTGTTACCTGTTCAGGTTCATAGCCTTGTCCATAGGGGGCAGTATTATAATAGCTTTAATATACTATTATTGTAGTTATATGAATACCGTATGTAATATATAAGCACCCGGATAGAAGTAAATAAATATATCCTCGGGTATACTATAATAACCAATGTACATGAGAACTAACTTTTAGTTGTAGTTCTTGATGGCTCAAATTGTTAAGGGGATTGTCCCACAAAACACATGTATCACGCATAAGCGCGACCGGTGCTCCACTCATTTCTATGGAACTGACAGACACACAAGCCGGACACAGACCCCGGAAGTCCCATGCTTCTCACAGTGCACTTCGGGGAGCTTTCAGTCCCCCATTCTCCTTATCACTGGGGGTCCCAATGGTTGGACCCCCAGCGATCACACATGCATTCCCTATCCTGTGGATAGGGGATGCATGTGTTTTGTGGGACAACCTCTTTAAGGAACTTTTATTAGAAAGCCGGACATTAGCCTCAGCTCCATCAATGTCCAGTATGGAATCTGTGGGACCAGCTTGACACAGAAACAGAAAGATTTTTACAATCCGATCAAAAGTTAGGAGAAAATTATTGTTTTAATTGGCCTGAGTCTATTTTGCAGCAATATGATCCTGAGAATGATGGCAGCAGCAGATGAGCATTGTCTTGATTTTGAGTGAGAAAGCGACTGTATGTGACAGGTAGTGTCATAAAGTGGGTGAGGATAGGACACCTTGTTGCGAATGATATCAGGAGTGATCACAGCAGCAGGAAAGAAGTATGCTAATCACCTGTCAACTGGACTGCATGTGATAGAAAGATTATTTAATACCATAGGAATAATGACAGCAGAACAATAGTGGCATGCTTATCTTGAAGCAGTGACATTTCCACCCTTTGTTACAGTATGTTACTTAGGATGAGTCTGCATGTGACAGGCAGTATCATTCATGTGGTTGTCCCATCAGGACAACCCCTTTCCATATGCCCTATTGGGGCATATGCATGTTATAAAGAATGGTCCCCCACTTGGGACCCCTCTCTGTATGCCAGAACGGAGAGCCGCAGTAGAGGAGTATGCTGATCTTGTGGGAGGCAATAACCTTACCACTTCCGTGATTATGTTTGTGAGGACAGGGCTAAACATAACAGGCATGGTCATTGAGTTGATTGGGAATAGAACACTTTGTAGATAGTTTGACCATGTAAATGATGACCACAGCAGAAGAGGAGTATGTTGATCTTATGGGAGAAAGTGACTTGTTCGCACATAATGTTCTGAAGCATTAAAGTGAATTAATAAAAATATATATTCCTTAGGGAAAAACAATTAGCAAAAGTATCTGGAGCTACTATAAGGAAGTTGAATTATTGGTGCGTGTATATAAAAATTAGTCTGAAAATAGCATAAGGCAGGATTTTTTTCCCTTTGTGGTTAAAGAGGTAATTGTACAGTGCAGAGAAAGTGTAGATGTGATGACAGCACTCTAAATAAGGGTATCTTTTAGATGCCCATAAAGGGTTGAAACAGCGGGTACCTGTCGATTTCTGGCTGTACCGCCCCCTATAAATCAGTGTTTCGAGGTGCTGAACTCTGCTGACACAGTCCTTCCACAAAGGGTGTGGGGGTTAGAAATTCAACAGCAGAGACCTGTCAGTCAACGGTTCTCCTCCAATCAGCCATCTCACAAGGCTCTCATCCTGAAGTCCCGCCCAAACATCCCTTTCAGAAGGACTACAGTTTGAGGGACTGTACAATGCCAGCTATTTTAACCCTTTAGGGGCATCTAATAGATGATCTTATTTGAGGTGCCACTTTCTCATAACAGTGACTCTTTAAACTCAAATAAAATGAAGTTTCCATCAATCTAATACTATTGAATTTAAAGAGGACCCGTGATCACTGTCTCCCCATGTATTAAACAATGGGAAGTGTTCTGATACTGTAGCCTCATATTTCTCTGTTCCAGTCCTCAAGTATCACCAACAGGCCGTGTTTTAAGGTTTTTCCACCTGTGACAACCACTGATGTATACACACAAATTAAAGGGCATGTACAGATGTAGCCAAGTTTATCTTGACTCTGATAACCTGCTGCAGCGTGATATCACACAACTAAGGCCCTTGAAAAGCCATTGAAAAAGTCAAGTTAAAGTTTCTTGTCACTGTGTATTTAATGCGTTAAAAGTCAAGATAAAGATGGCTTCATCTGTATCATCAGATAATGACGTATTATTTCAATCAGGTTTTTTACTATAAACATATTATTTATTATGTGACCATCCAAATAAAAAATTCTTCAAATATTCCACTTTTCAGAATGGCCCCTAGAACATAGGCTGACATTTCCTGTTCTCTGCAGCTCACTTCTCAGCTTTGCTGTGTAGCCTGGGAAAGGGTTAGCAGAGGGCGCTCTATGGTATTGCTGGAGGCCTGGATTACGCAGGATAGGATACTATACATACAGATAAAGCTCTGTATGTAGCTTTCCCATAATCCCTTGTTCCATAATCCCTTGAGATTTTCTCTATAACTTCCTGTAAACTGTAATAATCGATGACATTTCTCTGTCGATTAACTGCCATTCATTGCAGCTGCCATAAAGCACACACCCTTTAAGAAATCAGCAGTATTATAACAGTGTGATTGTGTTTTGTGAAATGCACAATGTAATAGCTGTATACAGATCTACTCTATGTTTACTAAGGAATAAGACTATTAAGCTACACCCTTGCCAAGGATATAAGGGGTAAGGGGTAAGAGAAGAAAACAGATCCATATGGCACCATTGATGGTTGGATGGGCCCAATTTAAGAAGTTGTTTTTTTATGTATAGCCACTTGGATGCTGTATCCGAGCTGCCAATATTGCTATAGGTGCTTGGATACGATTAGCATTTCCATCTAGTGCTTTGGAAAGGACTTGACGCCTGTCACAGAGGAATTCAGCATTTCCCTATAGCTGATATAAGCGAACAGGCGTCGGGGGAGCTGGCGGACCATACACTCTATACGTAGAATGTTGGCCAGCCACCCTGTATAGAGGACCGGCTGGCCACCATTGAGGACCACACATGTGTGGAAGGAATGGAGATGGCGGGGAATTGTGAGTATGTATGATAAATAAGGACGCTAGGAACTGGTACAGAAGTGGGGGGCAACAAGGGGCAATTAAATTAATATTTGTCTGTCCGACATCATACTGATTTTCAGGGACTAAGAGTGGTGGGGCACATTATGACTTGGGCTTGTCCCTCTGCCTTTGCCCACTCTACTTGTTGTGTTGAAGTAACCACCAGTTTTGTCTTTCGGACCCGTACAATTTTTTTATGCTTATTTCATAGAGAAAAAGTAACGCAGGTCCCTTTAAGCTCGGTTTTGGCACAGTATTCATGTGTGCTGAAAAGGAAAGAATCAAAATGACTGGTGTGCTGTACGTCAAGAGGATTTAGATGAACATCTCAAGGTTTTTGTCTCCTACAGAGAACATCTGTCACGAAATGTGAGTCAAAAACACCCAGTGCTCAAGTCAGACAAGCCAAGGCCCCTGGTAGACAGTCTTTCATTATATTGCTCACTCTGCAGCTAGTTTTTTGGCTCTGGGTCCTCACGTAACATCACAACGTGTTGGGCATCTTCTATTTCACACTTAGAAGAACAGTCATTGACTTTGTTTGTTTCAGAGCTTTATAGTTTAATCATTGGGATCACTGACAAACAGAAGCATTAAAGGTGGACACGTTGTCAATGACAAAGTACAACGGATGTCCCCTGTAAATGAGATTTCTCTTGCGTTGTAAACGTTCCTAACCGGAAAGTGGATCTCCAGTAATTGCTATAAAAACTAATATCGTACCTGATTTGACTACTTTTTAATTAATTGGTTGCCATAGATCAAGAACTGCAAGGAAACGCAATAAAACATCATAGAGGAGGCACCAAAATACAGGGAGGAGTAATGCATTTCTATGAAGCCTGGGTGACTCTGTGACAGATATATAGCTCCAGAGATGCTAAAATGGCTGCTGTAATTTTAGTTCCATCCCGGACCCATCTATAAAGAGGATGAAGAGGCCTAGAGCAGAGATAAGTTTCACATTGTTAAATTACACAGTACATATGATTGACACATTATAGCAGCACACTCTGTGTCACAGATGGAAAAAACTAATTCTGGGTGTTTAGTCACGGATGGAAAAACCACTTAATTCTTACAGGCACAGCGCACCTAAAGTACATTTATTGGGCACTGCTTAATTGCCTGGATCCCACTGATACATTGTAGCAAACTATTAGGACAGAAAAGAGATTTGTGCTGCTGTTGTATTAATCTTACAGAGAATTATCTAGACTGAATACAATTGTAGCAAACTTTCAGCTGTGAGAAGTATTAGGTCTTTTCCTCCGCCTTTATACGCTTACTTTTACCAGTGACTGACGGGCTGCCGTGTATACATACATATACATGGTGGTCGCTAGTCACTGGTGAAAGGAAATGGGGAGACGGGGGGAGCGGTCACCAGTGATATAAATGGCACATGGTAGGTCAGGGGCCCTGTTAAAGTTTTGCGTTGGGGCCCCGGAGCTTCAAGTTACCCCCCTGCAGAACAAGATCTATGGAATAGATAACTTTGTCATATTAGAAGTAACTTCCTGCAGTGAGACACAATCTAAGTACATTAATAACGTCTGCCACTCTATACCATAGGTAATATATAGTATATACTCTAGGTTCAGTAGGATCGGACCCCGCAGAAAGATATACTTTTGTCGTATTTGTGCCTTTAAACATAATATTACAAGTGTCTGGGGCTGTAGATCTCTTCCCCGCATGGCTGGGATCAGGCGCAGGCAATTTGGGCGATTAAGTTCATAATTATCATGTGGTTCGTACCATTTTCAGCCGAACTCCAGCTGCTAATGTGCGATGAAGGATGTTGTAATTCTGTATGACATCACCTGCCGGAGAAACACACACAAGCCTCACCCACACATTCAGTACTTAGAGGGCGAGCAGCAAACGAAAACGCAAAGACTTGACTTCGACTTCCTATTTTGGGAGGATTTACTTCCTACACCTCTGTCTGCTGGTTACAGATTGTCAGAAGTAACTGCTGATACAACAACATGCCTATATTGTGTAAATACATGTGGGATATAGTGCCCCCTAGAGGGCTCCCAACTTGTGGTAGATAGACCCCATGGGGTACATGCCATATCTCTTGGGGGCACTTACATTGTGCTCATGTTATGCTATTAATAGGCAGCAGAGTGGGTAATCATAGTCTTGGGGGCACTTTGATCTAAGTTATTTGAGACGGGGGTCCGTGGCTTAGGAATCTTGAGAAGCACTGGTAAACTGAAAGAAAAGGAGATGTCACCAAGGAGTTTTGTGGTAATAGAAAATAAATAAGTGGAGCTTTGTGTTCGCATATCCCAGAACAGTACCATATCTCGAACAGAACCCCCAATAAGGCGGAGCTTGAGGAGATTTGCATAAAAGAGTTCTAGGCATTTTTTAAGGTGGAACTGGGCGGAGGTTAAATGCCCCACAATTTGGTATTCGACTGATGGGAGGTAAAGTTCAGGGCCAGGCAAACCTGGGCAAATGCAGAGGCCCACTGGGCTTGGGGGAAGCCTATGGTGATCTGAGTAAACCTGCTTTATGCTTGTAAAGCCAAGGGTTAAGGTTAAGGAGCCCCCCAGAACCTGGAGACGGTTCTGTCCATGTTATGCTATTTCACACTTCTTCTATTCTTGATATCAAAACTATGGATGCCATAACGCACCCCATTGTAAGTCAATGTGGTTAGTCTGGCACCGCTGGTATCCATCGAACAATTGTTCCGGGATTGTGTCATGGCTTCCATTATAAATGGAAGCCACGAAGCAGATGTGAACAGAGCCTAAATCAGAGATTGACTTTAAAGAAGGTAGGGGCAGTTGGGTGAGGGGAGAAGGTTCAGCTGGTACAAACAAACCCATAGTTATAAATTGTGTTTCATGACGTAGCATTCACGGAAGGGGAGGCGGAAGCAGCCAACATTTGTGTTGCCAATAGACCACCAGAGCCACTGTCACCAAAACAACCAATGACCAACTGCTGAGTGTTCAGGTGTCTACCTGTGATGACCACTGAATGCTCCACTAGCCACCAGGGACTTATTTTTCCACCAGTTACCAGGCTACAGGTGCCACCGCTGATTCCTGATGATGATCTTTACTATCGCTTCAAGGAAAGACGGGTCTCTTCTCTATAACTACTACTATGTGTTATAATTTGTTTGCCTCTTATTGCGTAGTCCAACCATGTGGTCCACATTATAAAGCACTAATATGTGGGTACTACTATGTGAAGCTTACTGATGTGTGATGTTCTGATCCAGGACCTAGAATTTCCATTGTAAGCCAGTCCTTATGTGTGTTTTCTGTGTTCCCAGTATCTTTGTCGTGCTCAAAAGGTAGAATTATTTTTCAATTTTGATAATGTTATATATTTCTTTACTATTCCTGACAATACAGTGGATTTTGGGTTGTCTTATATGTGAGCTATGATTATTTAGCATCAACCGCGTATTTTGAAATTAAGGCCAAAGTGTTCCACACAAGTCTCATCAGACCACAGGTTATTGTCCTTTATGCTTCCCGAGGTTTTCCACTGCTATCGCTAGAATATGTTTGTAATAATACTATAATGTCCTGTGCTGTAGGCTGAGAAATGTTTAGACCAGACACTATACAGTAACAGGATGTAGGAAAAACAAACTATCCCTCTGAATTATGGGAGTTAAGCTTAGTTGTTAGCAGCATGTGTGTCGACTTGCTTTTTGTCTGTTTCCAATAACCACAAGCAGAATAGTGAGTGCAGCTCTGGAGTATAATACAGGATGTAACTCAGGATCAGTACAGGATAAGTAATGTAATGTATATACACAGTGACTCCACCAGCAGAATAGTGAGTGCATCTCTGGAGTATAATACAGGATGTAACTCAGGATCAGTACAGGATAAGTAATGTAATGTATGTACACAGTGACTCCACCAGCAGAATAGTGAGTGCATCTCTGGAGTATAATACAGGATGTAATTCAGGATCAGTACAGGATAAGTAATGTAATGTATGTACACAGCGACTCCACCAGCAGAATAGTGAGTGCAGCTCTGGAGTATAATACAGGATGTAATTCAGGATCAGTACAGGATAAGTAATGTAATGTATGTACACAGTGCCTCCACCAGCAGAATAGTGAGTGCAGCTCTGGAGTATAATACAGGATGTAACTCAGGATCAGTACAGGATAAGTAATGTAATGTATGTACACTGTGACTCCACCAGCAGAATAGTGAGTGCAGCTCTGGAGTATAATACAGGATATAACTCAGGATCAGTATAGGATAAGTAATGTAATGTATGTACACAGCGACTCCACCAGCAGAATAGTGAGTGCAGCTCTGGAGTATAATACAGGATGTAATTCAGGATCAGTACAGGATAAGTAATGTAATGTATGTACACAGTGACTCCACCAGCAGAATAGTGAGTGCAGCTCTGGAGTATAATACAGGATGTAACTCAGGATCAGTACAGGATAAGTAATGTAATGTATGTACACTGTGACTCCACCAGCAGAATATTGAGTGCAGCTCTGGAGTATAATACAGGATGTAACTCAGGATCAGTACAAGATACAGAAATGTAAAAATTAATACAGTTTCGTTTCCTCTCTACACAAGGAGAAAGACCTCAGTATAGTGCTGGAAAATATTCAGCGGAGAGTTGTCCAAGCGATGAGTAACCGTATATTTCTGTAAATACATAACGCTAATGTTGTGTTGCTTGAAAGGTTTCCATCCATGACACCAGCAATGTAAAAACAATCGTCGGTTCACGTGTGTCTGCACGCAGATATGATTGGGCAGTAGATAAACATTGTTTTATGAAGTGAAAGATGATATTAAGTGGATGTATCATCAGATAAAACGATGAAGATTTAATAAAGAAACAGTTTTTATTGGAGCACCTTAACCCGTTAACGACCAGAGCGTTTTGGTCCTAAATGACCAGACACATTTTAGCGATTTTGCACACGTTGTGGTTTAATGACCATATTGTTTTAATCTGTTGGTCTATGACACAAATGTCACAAATGTTTGCTTCTTTATTTTGTGACAAATAGACTGTTTTTTCATACCATTTAATATTAAAAAAAGATGTATTTTGTTTTTTAGGTTCTTATTTTTTTTCATTTGCTAATTCACACTGAAATAAAGTGTTGGAATGGATTCCCTATGTGTTTAGGTCATTTTGATATACCATATAATATGTATAGTCTCGGGTGAATGGGGGCAGGTATGGTAACGGTTTAATTTGGCGCAGGTGGTTTTTTTTGTTGTTTTTTACTTTATTTTTACTTTAAGGGTTTTTTTGTACTTTTTTTGTGGGGGACATTTACATTTATTCATTTTTTTTTTTTTATTATGCAGGTTTCCACTGTAACTGGGGCATCCATAGGAGCTTGTTACAGGGGAAAACAGCACCCTATGTTACATTAGTCACTGGCAGAGCTAATCTTGGTCAGTTAAGATGTTGGGGAAGGGCACACCTGGCGATCACATGATCCAATAGAGGCAGCAGAGTGTGTAGTAAGCACCTCAGTTCCCCCTAGTGGTAGCTGCAGGCAGACAGGATTTTATCATTTCACTCTATCAGAAAACAGACCTCCAACCACTAACATTTTTTTTAGAGATGGGACAACCCCTTTACGTGGCTTGCCACAGAAGGAGAATCTTTTTATAAAGAATTAATGGGAAGGACTCACATCTTCTAAATTACTGATTGCCAATTTGGAGGGAAGGGGCATTTAATAGTTGGAAGTACATATCATACAGACACCAAATTTAAATTTAAAGAGTTTAGAGCCAGTTTTATAGAAATAAAAAAAAATGGAACCCTTAGCAACAAGCGAACACCCCACCCCCGCTCGCCATTTTTGGACAGTTTTTCTTATAATGTCACAAGATACATACATACATGCATATAACGCACAGATGCAAATATTTTTTACCCAAAGATTTATGCCTAAATATTTCCATAAAATGCCCACACAATACATCCATTAAGTGCCCAAATAATACTGCCATACAATGCCTAAATAAAACCCCAACATAATATGCAAATAATACTACCATACAGTGCCCACATAACACTGCCATATATTTGTATTCTAGACTTTAGGAGCCCCTAAAAAAGGGGCCCTAGTCGATTGTCCAATCTGTTACCCCCAAAAACCGGCCCTGACAGAGTACTGACCACACCTGGTACTCTGGGTAGAAGAAGGAGCCCATGAGTCTCAGTGGGACATACTTCATTAATAAGTCATTTTTTTCCTAATAATACCTTTACATTTGGTAACATTGGACAAATATATGAACGATTTGACTTCTTCATGGAATTTCAAGTAAAAAGAGTCACATTCCAAGAATAACTCAGTGGAGGAAGTCTGGTTCATTATTGGGCCGCCGCTGTAATTTATAAGCCGTAAGTATTTTCCAGCTAATATGTGATATGCAATCTGTTTAATGTCTCTACTTCTAGTATCATCCCAGCCAGGAAGAACACTCAAAAGAATGTATCCTATACGGAGAAGTCTTTTGCTTATGTAGCTCTGGCTTAAAGTGGTATTCCCATCTCAGACATTTACAGGATATCCACAGGATGCGCTAGAAATTTCTGATTGGTGCAGGTCCCACCTCTGGGACTCACACCTTTCAGGAGAACAGGGGTCCCCCGACTCCTGTCCCACCGCAACCAGACGGAGAATGAATGGAGCATGTGCGGCACTTTCTATTGGAGTGACCGAAACATCATCTGGAACTTTAAGCTCTTGAGGTGCCTATGAATAAGCACCTTCAGCCCTTCATTTCTATGCAGATAACAATACTGGAACTTGGCATTACCATTATTCTTCCTCTGGCTGCCACATTGTTTGTCACTATGCAGTGGTCCGAACATATTTGGGCCACTGATTCAGGTTTCATCATGGCTGAGGCAATAGGGGGCCTAAAAGACTTTACAATGGGAAACTCAAGAGGCATGAATACTATACGATTCTCATAATGACACAATGACCAAATCTGTTTCTATAATATATTGCTGTTTTCAGATCTTTATATAATGTCCAGAATGAAGCTTGTTTTTTTTTGTTGATGGGGCGATATTGTAATATCTCTCAGGGAACTTAGATGGTCTTATATTATCACTTTCCCTAAGTACTATATGCAGTTACTGGTATTCAGATGTTTTCAAAACTTTGCATGACTAATATTTCTCAATTTACATAAGTTGTATGTATGACTAAAACTTGGAATTTTTAAGAAATATCAAATCCAAGGTAGGTTAGTAGTTGTAGCGTCCACGGACCACCGGGATTACGCACCAAAACCCCCCCTCCCGATGGCCGCAACCATGGATCTGTGAGCGCTGGGCCGCATCTCCTCCCCAGCAGACGCCAGCGCTCACTTCCGCTCCGTTCTGCTGTGTCCCGTAGGGTGGGCGCGCGCGCTAGTGCCTGGCCTTATAGGGCCAGCGTGCGCACATGAAAATAATCATCAATTAACCCATGATCACCCTGGACTATAAAAAGGGCTCTTCCCTTTCACTCATTGTAAATGGTCCCTTAGTGTCATCCTGTTCCCAGTGTTCCAGTGCCCTGCTACCTGTATCCCGTGCTATATCTGTTCCTGTGCCTTAACCTGTTGGAGTCGTATTGTGCCACTGGTCATGCCTGCTGATATACATCACGTCTGGTGTCTACAAATTCATCTGTGCCGAGCCTCCATTACTGTCTAGACTATTTAAGGTACTATTGTACTAGGACTGTTGTTTGGCCTGCTGCTACTCCGCTACCATGGTGCGGTCTTCATTTGTGACCTTTGTCAATTTGTAAAGTGTTTCTAGTATCGAAATAATATCTTCTCTGCTGGAAACTTTTTTTCACATGTACAGTTTATTATTTACTTACTTACCCTGATGTTTATCTATGCACAATGACCTATCACAAAGTGTATATTGGTAGTGGCCTCTCTTATATTGGTAGAATATCCCAAAAACGTGAAAAATTCTAGCTTACGAGAATATTCAATCAAAGATTTTAGTAAGAAAAAAGGTACCGTAATGGGTAGAAACAAAGCCCCATGTTCAAATGAAAAAAAAAACCCACATAGATAGCTGTATGGCAAATATATATAATTAAATAAAATATACCTGAAAATAAACTCTCTCTGATACGGACAGCCCCAGTATATATTATTTAACATGTAGTAGAAGCATACTAATTTTAGACCACAGTATGATGAGCACTTCAAGAATTCTAATTTACACACCTCACGCAGGTTCTTCCACATTTTCATCAAGCTATGAGTAATTTTTAAGTTAGCGGACGCCCGGGGTACTTGACCCTTGTGCCCACCCTATGATCTGGCCCTGTATAGGTGTTCCAATTGAGTAATATAGAGATTAGGGTAACATATTTTACAATATAGTTCCTTGTTTCTTCTTTTCTCCGTACCCTGATAATGAAATCAGACGCAGTTGTACGGTATTAATTTGGTGTGAATTTTATTTTGAATCTCAATGCGTAATATCACTGGTTAATAGAGATGAGCCAAATGATTCTACATGAATCTAATTCGGTCCCAATTTCCAAAAGATTACGGAAATCGGCGTTTGATAGTCCAATGATCGTCACAATTTGCTTGTTTTAGAGTGATTGTTGATCCCAATCTATCGTGGTGCCATAAAAAGCATTGTTGTTGTTTGCAGCATGACCGGTAAATGTAATTGCTGCTCTAAGAAATGTTTAGATTTACAATATCTATTACTTTTAATCATACAACCCTCACTAGACGGCAATGATGCTACGCACTTGGTGTACCGGAAGGACGTCATCTCCACTGGCCGCAGGGATTGTAGGTATGGAAATGTCCATCAGATCCTTAACAAATCAATCTAAGGAACACAATGCATCATGACTATTGTTTAATTACTGTGTAGCAAATGTAAAAAATTATATTAAAAAAATTGGGTAAGCCTTAAGCCAGTGGTCACATATTTTTGCAAATATCAGATGTAACATAACCAATTTCACTGCTGTTACAAAACGTTCTCCATTTGTAGTGGGAGTACGGGGGCATGTCTCCACTATTCTCAGTCACTCTGATCCCGGGAGGTTAGAATGTAGTTGAGTCTGTCACTTGACTTCCACACAGCTCTCAATAATTTATATCTCCGTTCAAAATGTACAGCATATGTTTTCTTAAACTTTTAACATTTGCTCTTAAAGCGTATTATAATTTCCTTTGTTACAAATATTTTTATGCTCATCATTCAGGATAGAAATGTCTGAGGCAGCCAGCCAGCAAACTCGGTGGGAGAATGCAAAATACTTTGAATGTCATCACATTGTGATATGAGTCATCGGACTTATAAATTTGCTTGATTCGTGTAACTCTGAAGAAACTCATTGTAGGAATATAGTTGATATATGAAAAAATTGAAGGAGAAAAATAATTTTTCTGGAAAAGCAAAAAAAAAGGTCTTATACGGGTTTTGCTACTAGTTTATGAAGTTTAAGATGGTGGCGTCGACTTCTCAAAGAGGTAAAAAAAAAGTCTAACATTCATCTATATATTAAGGACGGCCATTTTGGAATATTAAGCAGCAAGAAACAATGACTTCTTTAAGACATTGACTATCATTAGACCTAAGTTATGTTTATCTTTCACAATTGTAGCCACCTCACTCAGCCCAAAGAGTGCTTCACCAGTACCTTCAGAGGACTCCCATGATGGAGAGGGGCAACAAAACTTTTCTTCCTCTTCTAATGTGGATGGGGCTCTCTAAACTCAATCGGCTATTATTGGAATTTGCTATTGTTCCTCTTCTACTAAGACAACTAACTCATACTGTTGCGTTATAATGTAGACCTAGAGGCTTTGACACAACAGCTGGAGACATCTTAATTTGTGACCTTTGTACTATGCAGTCAGATGTCCCTAAACGGCAATCCAAGGTAATTATCCTGGAGCAGTCAATACACAAGTAGCTGCAGTCGATCCCTCCCTGGTACCCATAACACCCATATACAGTCCATAAGTCACATGAAATACGCACCCAATGACGTTGACACATCAAATCACATGAGCTGTCATCTCATTTTTTATCCCAATGTTACGACCATCTTTGCCCAAGTTCTAGACCACTCTCTAGATTCGATCATTGCTATTGATCATTGGGTCCTCCGCTCTGCTCAAGTCAGGAACAAGGATCCCACTGGACCCCATGCTCTACCTTTTTTCGCACAAACTCTTAACCAGGGCTGGTCTAAAGCTTGATCTACAATATTTGACATATAGGGACATATATCTCTTTATTCCTAAGACACGCTCCGTGCTCTCCAAGCTGCGAAAACTTATTTTTTAGTACTTTTTGGGCTCTCTTTTACTATTAATTGTGCCTAATAATGTCAAGGTTTGAAGCCCATGACTACTACTGTTAAAGGGGGCAAATGACTATCTGTATTATCTCCCTTTTCTCCGTTCCTAGTCCGTTACCTTTGTTTCCTATATAGTCCGCTTACTTTGTATTGTTCACAATGTGCACACACTCCAGTCCTTCACACACCACAGGAGTAACATACAACCCTCGCAGATACTTAAATATATAAAAATACTTTACTCATAACATAGACGTGACAAACCAATATACACTACATCAAGATACAATACATTACATAGACAACACAACCACACACAGCGGCCCCTCTTCCTACCTTCCCTGAACACTTTGCACATGTGACTAGTAATGTGTATGTATATATAATATAAATCCAGGTCCCAACCTTATACGGTCTCCTGGTACTACAACTATAACCAAAGCCACATACAGCGCCTGACCATTAGTACATGTACATATAGAGACTCATGCATAAACAGCAAATATATATCTACTCATCTATAATCCACATAAGATTCCTAGAATATCTCTATGTACACATATAAAGTCTGCTGTAATATAATTATACTTATATACATACACAGAAAGCACACATATAATAGAACTTAGCTTGCTCCTGATGTTAAGTGCTGAGCGTCCAGGGCTGGCAGGAAAAGAGCCAGAACCAAGAGCTTCCCATGACCTATATGTTCCTATCCCTGGGTTGAACCCACCCATTCCATTGACTCCGCCTTATGACCACCCATACACCTTCCAATGTGCATCTGTACAGTATAGGTAAATCTATTCCCAGTATGCTCAGCTGTCTCTACATCCAGTTTACAATGGCTCCTTCCTGTACTGAGGTCCATTGTAATGCTAATAAGGCAGTAGATAAGAATCTATGACCAAATGGCTTCTGAGCATACTGCCACCTCAAAGGGTGAACACCACTGAATAATATCAGTATATCCTATATCTATTTACCAGGTATATTTTATGTGGTCATAAGAAAGAGTGTCTGGATGGGAACAATATTCTCCTGTAACATTCCCCCTGTTGTCGGTATACCGACACAATATGTTGGAAGTCTGGTCTTTTGTGTGTGGGGTGCTTACATTTCATTGCAAAAACAAGTAAAGGTGAGAGCTTCTGTCAACCACTGTGGAGGAGGTATAAAAAAACATCTGTGTAATTGGCACACAGCAGGAAAAACGCCTAGGAAGTCCACAGTGGAAAAATAAAAATCACTTCTTCTCCCCTGGATGTGAGAGAGAAGATTGTCCACAAGAACATGTATCTTAGAGGCAGTCCATATGTTCTTGCAAGCACATAAGACATAGAATAAGTTTATTCATTTTGCATCTCTGGCCAATCTGTTGGTTCATCTTCTTGGGCATCATCAGTTCTGGTTGTCACTCCATCTTGAAGTCCATCAGAAATGGGTTGTTTGGGCAGATGTTAGGTCACTTTTACCGTCCAAGGCATTTATTGTTTCTTTGTGCATTTCTGTACCTGAAATGATATTAAGAGAACAGTATGCTCCTCGGAGGAGGTCTCCTCAATAGCTGCAGTTAGTACCAAACACAAGGTTCAAGACATTTCATCTCTGCATGTTGTCCATGCTTTCCTTCACCTGTCATTGTTGTCTCAGTTATCTGTCATTTACATGATTAGAATCCATCAGGAGATTTGATGCTCCCCCTGTGGACGGTATCTATAACAGACTACAACACTTGGCACCCTCAGTAGTTACAGTATGAACAGAGGCTTGGGATCATGACTTCTCTGGAGTTCCCCCTTGGACCGGCTGCGGCAAAGACCTGCGTCCGACCGGGCGGTCGTTGTTCCTTCAATGCGCCTCTGTGATTCACAGTGGGACTATCCACTCCCTCACAGAATCCCCAATAGCGAGAGCTATGCTCCACGGCCTATTGGCTGCGCCGCAGACTTTGTAGGCTTACGCCAAAATCGCACCATACGCCCCCATGGGTCCTAGTGGAAGCTATCCGCTACATTTCTTTGGGCCGGTTAGACAATTGATCGGCAATTGTCGGCCTGACCAACCGCCTACATACAGGGTTTAATTTAGTAAGAGACACAGGAGAATAAGCAATAGGCCTTGGAAAACGCGTATCAAGACCCAACACCACCATCTTCAAGACCGCAGCCTGTATCACATGCAGTTCTGCTGCTAGGTGTGTTCTGCATCATACTCTTGTCTTTTAGGTACATTATGCATCTGCCTTACCATTCTTCAATGATCTGGGGGTGTTATTAACATTTTAGCACTCCCAGCATGAACTGAACAGCCCAATTCTACAAGAACTTATAGTGCTTGGAGTTCTGTGCACTACAATAGTTTGAGAACCATCAACACCACTATTGCCATTAGATGCCAAGAGACAAACAAAATAATAAAAATACTTTGCATTTTAACAAGTCAAAGATTGGTATTCGTGAGCATACCTTTCACAGAAAACACCAAATGTGTGTGTGTAAAGTAAGGGTTTTCATGCTATGTTTTCCAGTATAACAAAATTGTACTACAATGAATGTGCATAAACTAGTTAGGCCAGTAGTTCCTACTTTAACTCACAAAGTTTAAATGTGCATTGCCACTGCTGTTGTATCTGGGAAATCAAGAGCCACAATGTCTGTGAAAGCTGCATGGCTTTACCCCCTGAGGGGCACACCTGTGAATAGAATGGCTTCTACAGTAAAAACGTCATAAAAGCCAAGGCAACTGTAGATATCTCTTGTGTAGACAACCCCCATCCACTGGGCAAACAACAGGACTGTAGTACATTTACATTCTGCTAAGAAAAACAATACAACAAAGAGGTTCTGTAACAGTAAACCAAATCTCCCCCCTTGTTGGTGATCATGTCTTATCACCACAAACTAAGAGTTATTTAGGTTTACATGAATAATAAATTGTGGCCAATTTTCTATGGGGTATCCCTGAATATTACATATTAGGGCCAGATGTTTAGGGATCCCCAACCACAAGTCTTACTGTACCAGTATCCCAATATGGGCATCTGTTGTACCAGTGTCTTGTACCAGCCCAACTTTATCTGTAGCCTGTGTGCTCACATGTTCTCTCTGTACCTGTGTTGGAGTACCTGCCCACCTAACATAATTAGATTTCATTGTGAAACCATTATTATCTAAGCTCACATGATTCTTGTGAACTCTTCGTGGACAGAATCGCTTTATGTGCCCAAATTGTAGGCAATGGAAGCACCGGACATTCCCCCACTTCCCAAATTTGGATGCATTAGGATACACAGGTATTTGGCTAGAAGCCTTATCCTGTAGCACATGGTCATGTTGCAGTTTGCTATTAGCTGCTACCTGTCTCCTGATATTTATGGACTTTCTATTCTTCAGCAAATCGTGCCTGAACTGCTCTATCACTAATGCTGCTTCAATGAGTGATGGCGTTTTAGCTGCGTCCAAACGAATTGCGATGTCAAGATATGGAAACTTTTCCACAAACATGTGTACCATTCCTTGTGGGACTCCCATACTATGATCCTTAGTCACTTTCCTATACATAGCTTCAAACCTCCCACATAGAGACAAGGGCTCATCATGGATGGTTGGCCTGAAATTACTTAGGACTTCCGGGGTGACGTCTAAATGCCCTGTTACCAATTTCATGAGGATGGAAAGTCTGTCTTCCTCATCATGAAATAGGCCATTCCTGGGGGCAGTTTTCCCTAGGACCTCATATCTTTGATGAAGATGTGTAGGTAACCATAGTTTAAACAGTTCCATGCGATATTCCTGAGGGACAGAAAATTTCTTACAATGTCCCTCAAAAATGTCACAGGAAGTGAAGGGATCTACGTTTGGATCATATCTAGGAATCAGTTTGTATATCTTCATCAGAAATTGCATCCTCTCCATGTTATGGAAAGATTGCAATTCTCCAGTACTACTGTGGCACATTTGTGAGTTGGAGGTGGCCTGAAAATTCTCCACGTCCCCCCCCAATCCACCAACTGTGTCACCAGCAATACTTGTGGCAGCATTACAAGCAGTCCCCTTTGGGTCAGACCTTGTATAGTCTGCAGTAGCCATAGGTGCAGTCTCCTCAGTCCCCCTGTTTGCACTCAAAACACAAATTTGTTTTGTGGACAAATATTGTTGACTTGATGACTCACCTATAGTCTTTTTCAGATCACTGATAGTCTCATCCCTTTTACCTAGCTCGCTTTTCAGGTCAGCAATAGTCACATCAGTAGATGCTGCTTTTTCCTTATATTCAGTTATTTCCATATATAACTGTATAAAAACCTTGTCAACATCTGCATAATATTTCTCTCTTTCAGCTAGTTGAGACTGTAGTATGATTATTTGGCTGTCTTTCTCTACGGTTACCTCACTGTTTTCTTTTAGTTGTGTCTCTAAACTGCAAACCTGTTTAACCCGTTCTGTACAACAATAGCAATGTAAATTTCCAGAGATAACTGTCCCTGACCTATTGTGCTGGTCAACCTCCTCCAGCTTACAAATGCTGTCCTCAAAAACGCACACCAGCTTAGCAAGCATGTGAAGGCGTTTAGAGGTTTGGTTCAACACACTACGCTTGGCAATATGCAACTTATCATAGGAACCAGCCTGTTCTAACAGGGATTCCCATAAAATCTTAGTAGATTCATACGTGTTCAGTATTACAGGGTTAAACGTACTGCATTTACTTAACTTTTCAAAAGTTACATGTCCTGCTTTGTCACTCATTGTTACCCTGCGATCCGTGCTACTCCTATGAGTGGTGTCTAGTGGTTGCTGCATGGGAAAGATCCTCTTTTGAACTTCTTTCCCCGACCAGCAAGATTCTTCCAAAAGACTGAAAATACAAAACAAAGAAACACAAAAACCAAAAAAAAAAAAAAAAAAACAGGAAGTAACCAATATTCTAGGAACTCAACTTAACTAGATTCGCTGTAATTAATCGCTCACACTAGGCCTCAGAAGAAACTGTGCTACCTGTCCGAACCTCTCAGGGATAATAACCTAAGTTCACAGTATAACAAAGATTTCTACCTTATATCCTAATAAAGAGTAATTAAAACAGTCCACGTTCGGGCGCCATTGTTAAAGGGGGCAAATGACTATCTGTATTATCTCCCTTTTCTCCGTTCCTAGTCCGTTACCTTTGTTTCCTATATAGTCCGCTTACTTTGTATTGTTCACAATGTGCACACACTCCAGTCCTTCACACACCACAGGAGTAACATACAACCCTCGCAGATACTTAAATATATAAAAATACTTTACTCATAACATAGACGTGACAAACCAATATACACTACATCAAGATACAATACATTACATAGACAACACAACCACACACAGCGGCCCCTCTTCCTACCTTCCCTGAACACTTTGCACATGTGACTAGTAATGTGTATGTATATATAATATAAATCCAGGTCCCAACCTTATACGGTCTCCTGGTACTACCACTATAACCAAAGCCACATACAGCGCCTGACCATTAGTACATGTACATATAGAGACTCATGCATAAACAGCATATATATATCTACTCATCTATAATCCACATAAGATTCCTAGAATATCTCTATGTACACATATAAAGTCTGCTGTAATATAATTATACTTATATACATACACAGAAAGCACACATATAATAGAACTTAGCTTGCTCCTGATGTTAAGTGCTGAGCGTCCAGGGCTGGCAGGAAAAGAGCCAGAACCAAGAGCTTCCCATGACCTATATGTTCCTATCCCTGGGTTGAACCCACCCATTCCATTGACTCCGCCTTATGACCACCCATACACCTTCCAATGTGCATCTGTACAGTATAGGTAAATCTATTCCCAGTATGCTCAGCTGTCTCTACATCCAGTTTACAATGGCTCCTTCCTGTACTGAGGTCCATTGTAATGCTAATAAGGCAGTAGATAAGAATCTATGACCAAATGGCTTCTGAGCATACTGCCACCTCAAAGGGTGAACACCACTGAATAATATCAGTATATCCTATATCTATTTACCAGGTATATTTTATGTGGTCATAAGAAAGAGTGTCTGGATGGGAACAATATTCTCCTGTAACAACTACCTACTTTTTTCGGCAACATCATTTGCTGGATTTGGAAGTATCATCACGGGAAATCCTATCATACTCCAGGATGCAGCACAGATTTCCTATTATCACAAGGAACTCCGATATTTACTACAAATACCCTAAAGGTATGTTAGAAAATCCCCTTTATAATGTTATTATGGGAATCATTTCCTTCACAAGCAACATACAGAGTTACATCCGGGGGTGTACATAGAGATGAGGGAACCTCATAGCAAAGATTAAAATAGGCCCTCTTTTGGTACTGGATGATACAATCATATTTCAACCACCTGGGACAGGAAGACTTGGAGCTTGTTTGACCTCCATCTCCTTTCCATGATCCTTGGGTTGATTCCCCACATTCTGGCTTGTTAACATTTTAGGGTCTATGCAGAGGATATCCTTGCACAGTGTATAATACTATACTATAACATAATACTATACCAACTGTATATAATACTATAAAATAAAAGTGTATTATAATACAGTATAACATAACATTATATAATGGTAGGTATTGGTTCAGAGTACACTAGACTAAAGGAGGTGCACGAATAGGGTCCCAACCCAATCGTATGTAAAGAAGTATTCGGCACACAAAATTGTGGTTCATAAATTCTTTCGTTTTATTGTATTCGATGCCATGGGCAGAGTGCGTGCAACGTTTCGGTCAAGAGACCTTCGTCAGGCACTAGATCCCACTTGGCGTTGGTATATCCTGTCGTTGAGCGCTGTCGTCAGAATGGCGGCTTACCGCTTGCTTTTGGCGCCATTCTGACGACAGTGCTCAACGACAGGATATACCAACACCAAGTGGGATCTAGTGCCTGACGAAGGTCTCTTGACCGAAACGTTGCACGCACTCTGCCCATGGCATCGAATACAATAAAACTAAAGAATTTATGAACCACAATTTTGTGTGCCGAATACTTCTTTACATAACATTATATAATACTAAAACATAACAGTGTATAATAATATAACATACCAGTTTATAATAATATAACATTACATTATATAATACTATAACATAAGATTTTATAATACTATATTATAACAACATAATACACTATAACCTTACAGTATAGAACACTATAACATAGCAGTATATAATACTATAACCATACCTCCCAACCATCCCGGATTCAGCGGGACAGTCCCGGATTCCGGGTGGTGTTCCGCTGTCCCGGGCGGCCGGGGGTATGTCCGGCAGTCAAACAAATTCTGAAGCAGGGAACCCTCAGCTCCATGCTTCAGAAGTAGTTCAGAGTGGAGGAGCAGAGGGAGATCCTCCACTCGCCGAGGACTCCACAGGCACAGTGCTACTCTAAGTGCTGTGCTCGGGCAAGCCCTTGATGTTACTGTCCATATGTGGACAGTGACATCAGTGGCTACTCTTGGAGCGGAATCCCCGGCCAGAGTTGTCAACGGGGATTCTGCTCAAGGAGTAGCCACTGACGTGTCTGTCCATATATGGACAGTACCGTCATGCACAGCGCTTAGAGTAGCGCTGTGCCCGGGGAGTCCTTGGTGAGCGGAGGAGCTCCCTCTGCTCCTCCGTTCTGAACTAATTCTGAAGCAGGGAGCTGATGGTTCCCTGCTTCAGAATTAGTGGCTACTCCTTGAGCGGAATCCCCATTGCCGATGATCTGACCAGGAATTCCGCTCTTAGAAGAAACCCCTGAGGTTACGGTCCATATATGGACATTGACGTCAGTGGTTCCTCCTGGAGCGGAATCCTCAGCCAGAGTCGGCAACGGGGATTCAGCTTAAGGAGTAGCCACTGACGTCACTGTGCATATATGGAAGTGACATCAGGGCTTCCCTCTAAGAGCGGCCTATGCTCTGGCTGGGGATTCGGCTCCTAGAGGGAGTCCCAATGGCGCTATCTACAGGGGGGGCTGGCGCTATCTTCATGGGGGTGTGGCACTATCTACATGAACATTGTGGCACTATATAGGGGCACTATCTACAGGAGACACTGTGGCGCTAGGTACATGGGCACTATATACATGGGCACTGTGTCACTATCTGCAAGGGCACCGGCACTAGGGGCTGCTAAGGGGGCATTATACTGTATTGGGCAGCTATAGGGGCATTATGCTGCATGGGGGAATTTGGACATTATACTGCATGGGAGAATATGTGTGGGCATTATACTGTATGGGGGCATCTGTGTTGGCTTTATAGTGTATGGTGTTAGCTATGGGGGCATTATACTGTATGGTGGCAGCTAGAGGGAATTATACTGTGTGGGGGCAGCTATTTGGTAATATACTGTGTGGGAAGCACAATGGGAGCATGATACTGTGTGGGCTGAATCAGGTGTGTATGGGCGGAGATTGGGTGGGATTAGAGGCATGGCTTAAAATAAAAATAATTGTCGCGATGCACTGCGGGCGTCCCTCTTTATGATTCTTGAAAGTTGGGAGGTATGCTATAACAATGTGTAACACTATAACATAAGTATATGACACTATACTATACCAATGTATAACACTATAACATAACAGTATACAGTATAATACTATAGTATAATAGTAAATAACACTGCTGAATAGAAGAAAGATAAAAGATAAAGAAAAATAGCCCACATTACAGCAACATTTCCTGTCATTATTATATAGTGCAGCTTTGTATATAAATTGTGTACCACTCAAGTGGCCAGATAATGGGCACGGTTACATGCTGGATCCACACAATAAGGTTGAAATACGTTGCTATTGTAATCGCAAATACACAACATTTTTATTATTTGGTTTTTAAATCTACGGCATAGGCCAGAAGACCAAAAACGTGAAAGATGCGCCAGCCGCTATTGAAACGGCTGGCTCTGAAAATATAGTATGAAATCTCACACTGAGTCATATCCAAACTAACCTCTACTCTGAAATAACTATGCTCCCCTCCCTTGAGATACCGTCTCTGCATTTTTCTCTACTGGATTCACAGTTACTAAAAGACAATTGCATGGTTTGTAACTAGCGCAGTGAGAAATGTGGAAATGACAATGAGAATTTCATGGCTTAAAACGAAATAGTGTTATGTTAAAGGGAAATGCAAAGTGAGGGGAGTTTTAGCTGTGACAAGGAGTAAAGTTGCTGCCAGAATAAACAGAATCTGAGGCAAGACATAGAAAACTAGTGACAACTTACTGAGCACATTTCTGGCCAGATAAATCATTGTTACGATCACTATAACAATATTGCTTCCTTTGAAAAAATATAACTCATAATACTAGAACAGACATATAACTACTGTAATACTGCCCCCTATACACAAGAATACAACTATTTTAATACTGCCTCCTATATACAAGAATATAACTACTATAATACTGCCCCCTATGTACAAGAATATAACTACTATAATACTGCTCCTATGTACAAGAATATAACTACTATAATACTGCCCCTTATATACAAGAATATAACTACTATAATACTGCTCCTATATACAAGAATATAACTACTATAATACTGCCTCCTATATACAAGAATATAACTACTATAATACTGCTCCTATATACAAGAATATAACTACTATAATACTGCTCCTATATACAAGAATATAACTACTATAATACTGCTCCTATATACAAGAATATAACTACTATAATACTGCCCCTTATATACAAGAATATAACTACTATAATACTGCCCCCTATATACAAGAATATAACTACTATAATACTGCCCCCTATATACAAGAATATAACTACTATAATACTGCCCCCTATATACAAGAATATATCTACTATAATATGGTCTACTATGTACAAGAATATAACTACTATAATACTGCCCCCTATGTACAAGAATATAACTACTATAATACTGCCCCTATGTACAAGAATATAACTACTATAATACTGCTCCTATATACAAGAATATAACTACTATAATACTGCCCCCTATGTACAAGAAAATAACTACTATAATACTGCCCCCTATATACAAGAATATAACTACTATAATACTGCCCCTATATACAAGAATATAACTACTATAATACTGCCCCTATATACAAGAATATAACTACTATAATACTGCTCCTATATACAAGAATATAACTACTATAATACTGCCCCTATATACAAGAATATAACTACTATAATACTGCTCTCTATGTACAAGAATATAACTACTATAATACTGCCTCTATATACAAGAATATAACTACTATAATACTGCTCCTATATACAAGAATATAACTACTATAATACTGCTCCTATATACAAGAATATAACTACTATAATACTGCCCCTTATATACAAGAATATAACTACTATAATACTGCCCCCTATATACAAGAATATATCTACTATAATATGGTCTACTATGTACAAGAATATAACTACTATAATACTGCCCCCTATGTACAAGAATATAACTACTATAATACTGCCCCTATGTACAAGAATATAACTACTATAATACTGCTCCTATATACAAGAATATAACTACTATAATACTGCCCCCTATGTACAAGAAAATAACTACTATAATACTGCCCCCTATATACAAGAATATAACTACTATAATACTGCCCCTATATACAAGAATATAACTACTATAATACTGCCCCTATATACAAGAATATAACTACTATAATACTGCTCCTATATACAAGAATATAACTACTATAATACTGCCCATATGTACAAGAATATAACTACTATAATACTGCCCCCCATATATACAAGAATATAACTACTATAATACTGCTCCTATATACAAGAATATAACTACTATAATACTGCCCCTATATACAAGAATATAACTACTATAATACTGCCCCCTATGTACAAGAATATAACTACTATAATACTGCTCCTATGTACAAGAATATAACTACTATAATACTGCCCCTTATATACAAGAATATAACTACTATAATACTGCTACCTATATACAAGAATATAACTACTATAATACTGCCTCCTATATACAAGAATATAACTACTATAATACTGCCCCTTATATACAAGAATATAACTACTATAATACTGCCCCCTATATACAAGAATATATCTACTATAATATGGTCTACTATGTACAAGAATATAACTACTATAATACTGCCCCCTATGTACAAGAATATAACTACTATAATACTGCCCCTATGTACAAGAATATAACTACTATAATACTGCTCCTATATACAAGAATATAACTACTATAATACTGCCCCCTATGTACAAGAAAATAACTACTATAATACTGCCCCCTATATACAAGAATATAACTACTATAATACTGCCCCTATATACAAGAATATAACTACTATAATACTGCCCCTATATACAAGAATATAACTACTATAATACTGCTCCTATATACAAGAATATAACTACTATAATACTGCCCATATGTACAAGAATATAACTACTATAATACTGCCCCCCATATATACAAGAATATAACTACTATAATACTGCTCCTATATACAAGAATATAACTACTATAATACTGCCCCTATATACAAGAATATAACTACTATAATACTGCCCCCTATGTACAAGAATATAACTACTATAATACTGCTCCTATGTACAAGAATATAACTACTATAATACTGCCCCTTATATACAAGAATATAACTACTATAATACTGCTACCTATATACAAGAATATAACTACTATAATACTGCCTCCTATATACAAGAATATAACTACTATAATACTGCTCCTATATACAAGAATATAACTACTATAATACTGCTCCTATATACAAGAATATAACTACTATAATACTGCTCCTATATACAAGAATATAACTACTATAATACTGCTCCTATATACAAGAATATAACTACGATAATACTGCCCCTTATATACAAGAATATAACTACTATAATACTGCCCCCTATATACAAGAATATAACTACTATAATACTGCCCCCTATATACAAGAATATAACTACTATAATACTGCCCCCTATATACAATAATATATCTACTATAATACTGCTCCTATATACAAGAATATAACTACTATAATACTGCCCCTATATACAAGAATATAACTACTATAATACTGCCCCCTATGTACAAGAAAATAACTACTATAATACTGCCCCCTATATACAAGAATATAACTACTATAATACTGCCCCTATATACAAGAATATAACTACTATAATACTGCCCCTATATACAAGAATATAACTACTATAATACTGCTCCTATATACAAGAATATAACTACTATAATACTGCCCATATGTACAAGAATATAACTACTATAATACTGCCCCCCATATATACAAGAATATAACTACTATAATACTGCTCCTATATACAAGAATATAACTACTATAATACTGCCCCTATATACAAGAATATAACTACTATAATACTGCCCCCTATGTACAAGAATATAACTACTATAATACTGCTCCTATGTACAAGAATATAACTACTATAATACTGCCCCTTATATACAAGAATATAACTACTATAATACTGCTACCTATATACAAGAATATAACTACTATAATACTGCCTCCTATATACAAGAATATAACTACTATAATACTGCTCCTATATACAAGAATATAACTACTATAATACTGCTCCTATATACAAGAATATAACTACTATAATACTGCCCCTATATACAAGAATATATCTACTATAATACTGCTCCTATATACAATAATATAACTACTATAATATGGTCTACTATGTACAAGAATATAACTACTATAATACTGCCCCCTATGTACAAGAATATAACTACTATAATACTGCCCCTATGTACAAGAATATAACTACTATAATACTGCTCCTATATACAAGAATATAACTACTATAATACTGCCCCCTATGTACAAGAAAATAACTACTATAATACTGCCCCCTATATACAAGAATATAACTACTATAAATACTGCCCCTATATACAAGAATATAACTACTATAATACTGCCCCTATATACAAGAATATAACTACTATAATACTGCTCCTATATACAAGAATATAACTACTATAATACTGCCCATATGTACAAGAATATAACTACTATAATACTGCCCCCCATATATACAAGAATATAACTACTATAATACTGCTCCTATATACAAGAATATAACTACTATAATACTGCCCCTATATACAAGAATATAACTACTATAATACTGCCCCCTATGTACAAGAATATAACTACTATAATACTGCTCCTATGTACAAGAATATAACTACTATAATACTGCCCCTTATATACAAGAATATAACTACTATAATACTGCTACCTATATACAAGAATATAACTACTATAATACTGCCTCCTATATGCAAGAATATAACTACTATAATACTGCTCCTATATACAAGAATATAACTACTATAATACTGCCCCCTATATACAAGAATATAACTACTATAATACTGCCCCCTATATACAAGAATATAACTACTATAATACTGCCCCCTATATACAATAATATATCTACTATAATACTGCCCCTATATACAAGAATATAACTACTATAATACTGCCCCCTATGTACAAGAAAATAACTACTATAATACTGCCCCCTATATACAAGAATATAACTACTATAATACTGCCCCTATATACAAGAATATAACTACTATAATACTGCCCCTATATACAAGAATATAACTACTATAATACTGCTCCTATATACAAGAATATAACTACTATAATACTGCCCATATGTACAAGAATATAACTACTATAATACTGCCCCCCATATATACAAGAATATAACTACTATAATACTGCCCATATGTACAAGAATATAACTACTATAATACTGCCCCCCATATATACAAGAATATAACTACTATAATACTGCTCCTATATACAAGAATATAACTACTATAATACTGCCCATATGTACAAGAATATAACTACTATAATACTGCCCCCCATATATACAAGAATATAACTACTATAATACTTCCCCTATATACAAGAATATAACTACTATAGTACTGCCCCTATATACAAGAATATAACTACTATAATACTGCTCCTATATACAAGAATATAACTACTATAATACTGCCCATATGTACAAGAATATAAATACTATAATACTGCCCCCCATATATACAAGAATATAACTACTATAATACTGCTCCTATATACAAGAATATAACTACTATAATACTGCCCCTATATACAAGAATATAACTACTATAATACTGCTCCTATATACAAGAATATAACTACTATAATACTGCCCATATGTACAAGAATATAACTACTATAATACTGCCCCCCATATATACAAGAATATAACTACTATAATACTGCTCCTATATACAAGAATATAACTACTATAATACTGCCCCTATATACAAGAATATAACTACTATAATACTGCCCCCTATGTACAAGAATATAACTACTATAATACTGCTCCTATGTACAAGAATATAACTACTATAATACTGCCCCTTATATACAAGAATATAAATACTATAATACTGCTACCTATATACAAGAATATAACTACTATAATACTGCCTCCTATATACAAGAATATAACTACTATAATACTGCTCCTATATACAAGAATATAACTACTATAATACTGCCCCCTATATACAAGAATATAACTACTATAATACTGCCCCCTATATACAAGAATATAACTACTATAATACTGCCCCCTATATACAATAATATATCTACTATAATACTGCTCCTATATACAAGAATATAACTACTATAATACTGCCCCTATATACAAGAATATAACTACTATAATACTGCCCCCTATGTACAAGAAAATAACTACTATAATACTGCCCCCTATATACAAGAATATAACTACTATAATACTGCCCCTATATACAAGAATATAACTACTATAATACTGCCCCTATATACAAGAATATAACTACTATAATACTGCTCCTATATACAAGAATATAACTACTATAATACTGCCCATATGTACAAGAATATAACTACTATAATACTGCCCCCCATATATACAAGAATATAACTACTATAATACTGCTCCTATATACAAGAATATAACTACTATAATAATGCCCCTATATACAAGAATATAACTACTATAATACTGCCCCCTATGTACAAGAATATAACTACTATAATACTGCTCCTATGTACAAGAATATAACTACTATAATACTGCCCCTTATATACAAGAATATAACTACTATAATACTGCTACCTATATACAAGAATATAACTACTATAATACTGCCTCCTATATACAAGAATATAACTACTATAATACTGCTCCTATATACAAGAATATAACTACTATAATACTGCTCCTATATACAAGAATATAACTACTATAATACTGCTCCTATATACAAGAATATAACTACTATAATACTGCCCCTATATACAAGAATATAACTACTATAATACTGCTCCTATATACAAGAATATAACTACTATAATACTGCCCATATGTACAAGAATATAACTACTATAATACTGCCCCCCATATATACAAGAATATAACTACTATAATACTTCCCCTATATACAAGAATATAACTACTATAGTACTGCCCCTATATACAAGAATATAACTACTATAATACTGCTCCTATATACAAGAATATAACTACTATAATACTGCCCATATGTACAAGAATATAAATACTATAATACTGCCCCCCATATATACAAGAATATAACTACTATAATACTGCTCCTATATACAAGAATATAACTACTATAATACTGCCCCTATATACAAGAATATAACTACTATAATACTGCCCCCTATGTACAAGAATATAACTACTATAATACTGCTCCTATGTACAAGAATATAACTACTATAATACTGCCCCTTATATACAAGAATATAACTACTATAATACTGCTACCTATATACAAGAATATAACTACTATAATACTGCCTCCTATATACAAGAATATAACAACTATAATACTGCTCCTATATACAAGAATATAACTACTATAATACTGCTCCTATATACAAGAATATAACTACTATAATACTGCTCCTATATACAAGAATATAACTACTATAATACTGCCCCTTATATACAAGAATATAACTACTATAATACTGCCTCCTATATACAAGAATATAACTACTATAATACTGCTCCTATATACAAGAATATAACTACTATAATACTGCTCCTATATACAAGAATATAACTACTATAATACTGCTCCTATATACAAGAATATAACTACTATAATACTGCCCCTTATATACAAGAATATAACTACTATAATACTGCCCCCTATATACAAGAATATAACTACTATAATACTGCCCCCTATATACAAGAATATAACTACTATAATACTGCCCCCTATATACAAGAATATATCTACTATAATACTGCTCCTATATACAATAATATAACTACTATAATACTGCCCCTATATACAAGAATATAACTACTATAATACTGCCCCTATATACAAGAATATAACTACTATAATACTGCTCCTATATACAAGAATATAACTACTATAAGGGCATGACCACACGTGGCGGATTTCCTCCGCAACTGTCCGCATCAATGCCGCACAGAATCTGCGTTGCAGATTCTGCTGCGGATCTGCACAAAATGTGCAGAAAATTGATGCGGACTGGCCGCTGCGGACTGCAGGAAAAGTGCTTCCCTTCTCCCTATTCAGTGCAGGATAGAGAGAAGGGACAGCACTTTCCCTAGTGAAAGTCAAAGAAATTCATACTTACCGCCCGTTGTCTTGGTGACGCGTCCCTCTTTCGGCATCCAGCCCGACCTCCCTGGATGACGCTCCAGTCCATGTGACCGCTGCAGCCTGTGCTTGGCCTGTGATTGGCTGCAGCCGTCACTTAGAATGAAACGTCATCCTGGGAGGCCGGACTGGAGACAGACGCAGGGAGTTCTCGGTAAGTATGAACTTATATGTTTTTTTACAGATACATGTATATTGAGATCGGTAGTCACTGTCCCTGGTGCAGAAACAGTTACTGCCGATCGCGTAACTCTTTCAGCACCCTGGACAGTGACTATTTACAGACGTCTCCTAGCAACGCTCCCGTCATTACGGGAGCCCCATTGACTTCCTCAGTCTGGCTGTAGACCTAGAAATACATAGGTCCAGCCAGAATGAAGAAATGTCATGGTAGTAAAAACAATACGCTCCGCAGCACACATAAGATATGCGGACTTCATTGCGGAATTTTGACTCTCCATTGAAGTCAATGGAGAAATTCCGCCATGAGTCCGCAACCAGTCCGCCACTGCTCCGCAACAGACAGAGCATGCTGCGGACACCAAATTCCGCTCCGCAGCCTATGCTCCGCAGTGGAATTTTCAGCCTAGTCTAAACGAACACTGCTAAATTAAAGTGTAAGTCAATGGACAAACGGCACCGCTGCGGATTAACGCTGCGGAGTGTCCGCAGCGGAATTTCAGTGAAATTCCGCCACGTGTGAACCCGCCCTAATACTGCCCATATGTACAAGAATATAACTACTATAATACTGCCCCCCATATATACAAGAATATAACTACTATAATACTTCCCCTATATACAAGAATATAACTACTATAGTACTGCCCCTATATACAAGAATATAACTACTATAATACTGCTCCTATATACAAGAATATAACTACTATAATACTGCCCATATGTACAAGAATATAACTACTATAATACTGCCCCCCATATATACAAGAATATAACTACTATAATACTGCTCCTATATACAAGAATATAACTACTATAATACTGCCCCTATATACAAGAATATAACTACTATAATACTGCCCCCTATGTACAAGAATATAACTACTATAATACTGCTCCTATGTACAAGAATATAACTACTATAATACTGCCCCTTATATACAAGAATATAACTACTATAATACTGCTACCTATATACAAGAATATAACTACTATAATACTGCCTCCTATATACAAGAATATAACTACTATAATACTGCTCCTATATACAAGAATATAACTACTATAATACTGCTCCTATATACAAGAATATAACTACTATAATACTGCTCCTATATACAAGAATATAACTACTATAATACTGCCCCTTATATACAAGAATATAACTACTATAATACTGCCCCCTATATACAAGAATATAACTACTATAATACTGCCCCCTATATACAAGAATATATCTACTATAATACTGCTCCTATATACAAGAATATAACTACTATAATACTGCCCCTATATACAAGAATATAACTACTATAATACTGCCCCTATATACAAGAATATAACTACTATAATACTGCTCCTATATACAAGAATATAACTACTATAATACTGCCCATATGTACAAGAATATAACTACTATAATACTGCCCCCCATATATACAAGAATATAACTACTATAATACTGCTCCTATATACAAGAATATAACTACTATAATACTGCCCCTATATACAAGAATATAACTACTATAATACTGCCCCCTATGTACAAGAATATAACTACTATAATACTGCTCCTATGTACAAGAATACAACTACTATAATACTGCCGCTTATATACAAGAATATAACTACTATAATACTGCTACCTATATACAAGAATATAACTACTATAATACTGCCTCCTATATACAAGAATATAACTACTATAATACTGCTCCTATATACAAGAATATAACTACTATAATACTGCTCCTATATACAAGAATATAACTACTATAATACTGCTCCTATATACAAGAATATAACTACTGTAATACTGCCCCTTATATACAAGAATATAACTACTATAATACTGCCCCCTATATACAAGAATATAACTACTATAATACTGCCCCCTATATACAAGAATATAACTACTATAATACTGCCCCTATATACAAGAATATAACTACTATAATACTGCCCCCTATATACAAGAATATATCTACTATAATACTGCTCCTATATACAAGAATATAACTACTATAATATGGTCTACTATGTACAAGTATATAACTACTATAATACTGCCCCTATGTACAAGAATATAACTACTATAATACTGCTCCTATATACAAGAATATAACTACTATAATACTGCCCCCTATGTACAAGAATATAACTACTATAATACTGCCCCATATGTACAAGAATATAACTAATATAATACTGCCCCTATATACAAGAATATAACTACTATAATACTGCTCCTATATACAAGAATATAACTACTATAATACTTCCCCCTATGTACAAGAATATATCTACAGGGTGGGCCATTTATATGGATACACCTAAATAAAATGGGAATGGTTGGTGATATTAACTTCCTGTTTGTGGCACATTAGTATATGGGAGGGGGGAAACTTTTCAAGCTGGGTGTTGACCATGGCGGCCATTTTGAAGTCGGCCATTTTGTATCCAACTTTAGTTTTTTCAATGGGAAGAGGGTCATGTGACACATCAAACTTATCGAGAATTTCACAAGAAAAACAATGGTGTGCTTGGTTTTAACGTTACTTTATTCTTTAATGAGTTATTTACAAGTTTCTGACCACTTATAAAATGTGTTCAAAGTGCTGCCCATTGTGTTGGATTGTCAATGTAACCCTCTTCTCCCACTCTTCACACACTGATAGCAACACCGCAGAAGAAATGCTAGCACAGGCTTCCAGTATCCGTAGTTTCAGTTGCTGCACATCTCGTATCTTCACAGCATAGACAATTGCCTTCAGATGACCCCAAAGATAAAAGTCTAAGGGGGTCAGATCGGGAGACCTAGGGGGCCATTCAACTGGCCCACGACGACCAATCCACTTTCCAGGAAACTATTCATCTAGGAATGCTCGGACCTGACACCCATAATGTGGTGGTGCACCATCTTGCTGGAAAAACTCAGGGAACGTGCCAGCTTCAGTGCATAAAGAGGGAAACACATCATCATGTAGCAATTTCAGATATCCCGTGGCCTTGAGGTTTCCATTGATGAAGAATGGCCCCACTATCTTTGTACCCCATATACCACACCATACCATGAATTTTTGTGTTCCAACAGTCTTGGAGGGATCTATCCAATATGGGTTAGTGTCAGACCAATAGCGGTGGTTTAGTTTGTTAACTTCACCATTCACATAAAAGTTTGCCTCATCACTGAACAAAATGTTCTGTGTAAACTGAGGGTCCTGTTCCAATGTTTGTTTTGCCCATTCTGCAAATTCAGTGCACCGATCTGGGTCATCCTCGTTGAGATGCTGCAGCAGCTGGAGTTTGTAAGGGTGCCATTTGTGAATAGCTAATATCCGCCGAAGGGATGTTCGACTGATGCTACTCTCCAGTGACATGCGGCGAGTGCTACGCTGTGGGCTCTTGCTGAATGAAGCTAGGACAGCCACTGATGTTTCTTCATTAGTGACAGTTTTCATGCGTCCACATTTGTGCAAATCCATCACTGAACCAGTTTCACGATACTTGGCAAGCAGTTTGCAAACTGTAGCATGGGAGATGGGTGGTCTCGTAGGGTGTCTTGCATTGAAATCTGCTGCAATGACCCGGGTACTGCGTTCACCAGACATCAACACAATTTCTATCCGCTCCTCACGTGTTAACCTCTGCGACATGTCAATGGCTGTAAACAAAGAGAAGCTTGTAAATAACTCATGAAAGAATAAAGTAACGTTAAAACCAAGCACACCATTGTTTTTCTTGTGAAATTCTCGATAAGTTTGATGTGTCACATGACCCTCTTCCCATTGAAAAAACTAAAGTTGGATACAAAACGGCCGACTTCAAAATGGCCGCCATGGTCAACACCCAGCTTGAAAAGTTTCCCCCCTCCCATATACTAATGTGCCACAAACAGGAAGTTAATATCACCAACCATTCCAATTTTATTTAGGTGTATCCATATAAATGGCCCACCCTGTACTATAATACTGCTCCTATATACAAGAATATAACTACTATAATACTGCCCCCTATATACAAGAATATATCTACTATAATACTGCTCCTATACACAAGAATATAACTACTATAATATGGTCTACTATGTACAAGAATATAACTACTATAATACTGCTCCTATATACAAGAATATAACTACTATAATACTGCCCCCTATGTACAAGAATATAACTACTATAATACTGCCCCCTATATACAAGAATATAACTACTATAATACTGCCCCTATATACAAGAATATAACTACTATAATACTGCTCCTATATACAAGAATATAACTACTATAATACTGCCCCTATATACAAGAATATAACTACTATAATACTGCCCCCTATATACAAGAATATAACTACTATAATACTGCTCCTATATACAAGAATATAACTACTATAATACTGCCCCCTATGTACAAGAATATAACTACTACAAAACTGCCCCCTATATACAAGAATATAACTACTATAATACTGCTCCTATATACAAGAATATAACTACTATAATACTGCCCCCTATATACAAGAATATAACTACTATAATACTGCTCCTATATACAAGAATATAACTACTATAATACTTCCCCCTATGTACAAGAATATAACTACTACAAAACTGCCCCCTATATACAAGAATATAACTACTATAATACTGCTCCTATATACAGGAATATAACTACTATAATACTGCCCCCTATATATACAAGAATATAACTACTACAAAACTGCCCCCTATATACAAGAATATAACTACTATAATACTGCCCCCCTATATACAAGAATATAACTACTTTAATACTGCCCCCTATAAACAAGAATATAACTACTATAATACTGCCCCCTATGTACAAGAATATAACTACTATAATACTGCCCCTATATACAAGAATATAACTACTATAATACTGCTCCTATATACAAGAATATAACTACTATAATACTGCCTCCTATATACAAGAATATAACTACTATAATTCTGCCCCTATATACAAGAATATAACTACTATAATACTGCCCCCTATATACAAGAATATAACTACTATAATACTGCTCCTATATACAAGAATATAACTACTATAATACTTCCCCCTATGTACAAGAATATATCTACTATAATACTGCTCCTATATACAAGAATATAACTACTATAATACTGCCCCCTATATACAAGAATATAACTACTACAAAACTGCCCCCTATATACAAGAATATAACGACTATAATACTGCCCCCTATATACAAGAATATAACTATTATAATACTGCCCCTATATACAAGAATATAACTACTATAATACTGCCCCTATATACGAGAATATAACTACTATAATACTGCCCCCTATATACAAGAATATAACTACTATAATACTGCCCCCTATATACAAGACAATAACTACTATAATACTGCCCCCTATATACAAGAATATAACTACTATAATACTGCCCCCTATATACAAGAATATAACTACTATAATACTGCCCCCTATATACAAGAATATAACTACTATAATACTGCCCCCTATGTACAAGAATATAACTACTACAAAACTGCCCCCTATATACAAGACAATAACTAAGATAATATTGCAGTCTACGCAGAAAAGCTGAAAAGTGAGCTGCAGAATACACAAAATTGCATCCTACTGTATATACTGTAGTGGCCGGTGTGAAAACTGGAATACTTATTTCTATGAATAAATATATAAAAATATACGCCAATTTTTTTACAAATATCTTTAACATAAAATCTTGATTTAAATGGGTTCTTCGCTTTGGACAATATCTTCTTATTAGAAGGGTCCCTTGACAATAAACTTATCACAAAGTTTCCCACTGCTGGACCCTTAGTGATCAGCTGTAATCGGTGGGGAAAAATAAGTATTCATTTTCCATGCAGTGCCACCACAGGAGAAATGAAGCATTACACCAGACCGAGAGACACTCTTAGTAACCACACTCCACTCTGGCCAAGAGATTAGGATCCTGAACAGAGGACCCCCCCCCCTCAGAATTTCCCAAAAGGGTAAATAAAAATGTCCAAACTAGACCCCCCATTTAAGTTGTCACCTTCAAGAGATGAATTATTTACTGTAGCACGGCTGAAGAGTGAGAATAATGACCAGGTGTCCAGAATGTAAAACAAGTAGAACAAGTATGAACTGGGAACTTTTTGGGACAATTGCCATTAAAGAAGCTCATCGGCCCCTCACCGGTCAGATCACAGATCCCAGCATTCCCGGTGAGTACATTGTGACTAAATCTGTATGTTTAAGCTGCATCGTTCCTTTGTTACAGGAGTGTATCATGTGGACGGCCAGGACATATGTCTCAGCGGATGATTTGGCTGCCGAATATTCTATGATGTCATTGTGTAATCACTCATTGTTCTTTTCCCTCCTTGATGTACATTGGCCGAGGCTCAAGATCTCCCATCATTTTATTAAAAGGGAGAGTATATTGTAACCAGGAATTAGGTCTCCATTGACCTGATGTTGAAAGCAAATATTCCTGATATGGTGTAAATTGCGCCAAGAATACCGATGTTCTACGACTACCTCACAGGATCCTGACAAAAACTGGCGGAACATCAAGTCCTATATATAGAAGAATGAACACATCATGTTGATCTAAGTCACAAGGGTAGAGAATAGGTAATTGGCTGCTCAGTGCCAAGATATTAAGCCATTCTCTTTTTTTCGGTAAATAAAAGACATGAGACTCGAAGCAAACATTCAGAGAAAGTGAACTCTAAAGAGTATGTAGATGTATCCAACCATTTATATTACCCTAAAACATCTTAGAATTAAAAAAATGAAGCCACTTTCCACATAGTCTTGATTAAAAATCTCCTGCCGTTTTGTGTACACAGCTCCTATGCAGACCTATGTCTCTCCATGGTTACAGACTACGAACAAACCCTGTGTTACTTCACTATCTCTGTCCCCTCTTCCTCTATCCGTAGAAGAGGGGAGCAGAAGGAGAAAAGTAACACATGACTACCGACTCCAAAGGTTGTTTAACCCCTTCAGGACGCAGCCATTCTTATGTTTTATCATCTCCGCATTTCGAAAGCCGTAGCTTTTTTTATTTTTCCGTTGGCGTATCTGTATGAGGGTTTTCTTTATTGCAGGATGAGTTGTATTTGTTAATGACATCATTTTAGGGTATATAATTTATTGATTAAGTTTTATTATTTTTTTTTTGGGGGGGGGGGGTGAACAAAACTGCAATCCCACCAATTTTTGGTTGAATTTGTTTTGTATTTACGGCTGTCACCATGCAGTATAATTGACGTGTTACCTTTATTCTGTGGGTCGTTACGATTATGATGATACCAAATTCATATAGTTTTCTTTTATATTATTTTACTTTTGCACAAAAAAAACTTTTATATCTATAATTTGTTTCTTTTTCACCGCATTTTTTTGCTGGAAAGTTTGTCGTTTTCATTAGTATCATCTTGGGGTACATAGGATTTACTGATTGCTTTTCATTCCTGTTTTTGGTAGGAAGGATGTACAAAAAACAGCGATTCATGTTCTTTTTTTTTTTTTATAGGGGGCCTCAAAAGAAGGTATTGCATAGCGCATCAACAAACATTAGGGCTAGTTCACACTGAGTATTTCGGTGCTGTTTTTGTTGCGGAAACAGCGACAAGAACGTCCGAAATCGCCTCCCATTGATTTCATGCCCTTTCTTCGGGCGTTTCCGTCTCTGACTTCCCATTGACATCAATTGGAGGCAAAGATCGCGTTTTTCACGGCGGTTTTGCCCGTGGCGCTCAAAGGTCGCGGGCTGAAAACGCAGCAAAAATTCGGCAAATGTTGTGCCGGCAGGTCAAAATCTGCCTCAAAATTCCTGAAGGAATTTTGAGGCAGATTTTTCCGCCTGCACAAAACTTAGGGTATGTTCACACGAGGGCGTCCGTAACGGCTGAAATTACGGGGATGTTTCAGCCTGAAAACATCCCCGTAATTTCAGCCGTAACGGCATGTTCAGGCGCTTGAACGCCGCGTCCATTACGGACGTAATTGGCGCTGCTATTCATTGGAGTCAATGAATAACGGCTCCAATTACGGCCAAAGAAGTGACAGGTCACTTCTTTGACGCGGGCGTCTATTTACGCGCCGTCATTTGACAGCGGCGCGTAAATTACGCCTCGTGTGAACAGACATACGTCAGCCCATTGCTTTCAATGGGCAGATGTTTGTCAGCGCTATTGAGGCGCTATTTTCGGATGTAATTAGTGCGTGTGAACATACCCTTAGTGTGAACATAAGACTGTATGGCCTAAGACCAGTGTGTATGCGGGCCCTTGGGTGCCACAGTCCCAGTGATTCCTGTCTACCCACTTGACCAGCACAGTTACCCATATCGCCATGGACCAGCCAAGCTCAGTGGGCCCTTATATCTGCCCAGTTAGTGCCCTGTAGATTATAACCTATTATAAAGAACATCATGGCTGAGCTTCTATATACATTATACTCATATTTTTCATTCTGTTGCTGGAATTACATTTAAGAACCGTTTTTTTACGTGCAGATCAGAATGTAAATGACAATGGTCCAGTATTAATGGTGTTTGTGATGACTAATTAGTAAAATGTTAAATTTGCTTTTGTGGCTTTTAACAAAATGACAAATGTCAGATGAATGATGTTAAACTGAGTTATAAAGCCAACGAGGCGTCAAACACTGACATTTCCCCGCAGTAGAGCAGACGTGGATGGAGCGTGACCTGAAAACGCTGCTGGCGCTGATGTAATTGTCTGTCAGGTCGTTCGGAGGGAGTTACCACTTTTTTATTTTTTTAGAAATGAACTGAGCAACCATTAAATGTCTTTCCAGAGAAGTTTTATGTTATATTATAAATTTTTGGACTTTAGCTAATAGGATTGTCTCATCTCGATATCGCTTTTCATATGCCCTATTAAATAATGTGGAAGTCATAGAGGGGGGTCCCCTGCATGGGACCCACATCTATGAGCCAGAGAGCAGCTAGCAATCAGTGGCTCTCGCTCTGGAGGACCCAGTCTGTCTGTGTTTACATAGATGGCCATTAATACGATAGATGGACGCGTGTAATACTACATTTCTCCTGTAGTGGCCGCTGCAGAGGAAATGAGCAGCCAATGACAACCTTCTCCTCCAAAGCCAGCTGTTTTCAAGGAGTCTCAGAAACCGGACCTGCGGCAATCAGCTGATCGCCGCATTAACTCTTATATCAAAGCGATTGTCTGTGATGAGACACCCACTTTTTATAATTGTCTGAGCCTGCCACAGATCAACTTTTCTATATAGGGCCCATCCTTTTTTTTTTATTTGAGAGTCTGGACTCGCTTAAATTGACCCTTCTATGAAACACCTACAATGGGTCAGAAATCTGAAGAATTGAACTGAATGTGTGAATACTAAATACTGTGCATACTGTATAGCTATCTGCATTATAGGAACTCAGCTGAGCTATTAGTGGTGTGTCTGGTAATAAGTTCGCTGACTTTTTCCACTAACAACTAGCAGAATTGTGAATGCAGCTCTGGAGTATAATACAGGATGTAACTCAGTATTAGTATAAGTTAAGTAATGTATTTATAAAGTGACTCAACTATGTAGAATATAACTATATACATATAAAATATAAGGTGGAAGGTGGAGTTCGTTATTGTAATTATTTATCAGGGAGTCCATCAGCAATTGAACATATGGGAAGATAATGCAAATTCCATGTCCATGTTGCTATTATTTTCCATATTTCCCTGGAAGAATTATTCTCCCCACCCTCCTGCCTGAGACAGGAGAAAACATTTATTGAAATCCGTTACATTAACATCACAGTCAGAAGACATATTTATTCCTACTCTAGGTCAGGCCTTATGAATCCACCTTTATACCACACAGTTGTCTGTCTTCTATTCTCATTGGTGCCCCCTGCTGAGTAATGCACTTTGGATAGGCTATGAATGTATGATCGGTGGGGGTCTGTCCTCAGAGAGTCCACCAATAAGCAGAACAAAGGGGCTAGGTCCGCAGCCCATTCACTGCAGCACTGACGCACTTGTCCTTGGGCCTAGTAGTGAAGGTCAGCCCCATGATAATGTAAGACACAGCCGGCATGCACATGGTCGGTATTATGTCAGGGACTGCAGTGAAGCACCCCAGCCCCTGATTGGTGGGAGTACCAGGTGCCGCCACCCCAACCAGGGTTGGACTGGCCCAGCAGAGCATTAGAGGATCCTCTGGTGGGCCTATGCACTGAGGTGAAGGGCAGGTCCTCCTTTGTATCGGTCATCGAGCGCTTAATATGAGCGTTAAAACAAGTTTTCTTATGATCTGCTTTAAACGCATACTGTATACTGAGCTGCCCGCGCAGGGCTGCTGGGTGACTCTAAATAGCAACAGCTAGGCACACATTCAGCCAGTGAGCAGTGCCTCCAATGTGCGCACAGCTGAGGTGACTGAAGCCGCTCAGCATCCCCGCTCTGGCAGCTGAGTATGAGGGGGCCGCAAAGCAGGAGGTCCAGACAGTGAGCAGGAAAGCATCTCTAAATGTAAACTGGCTGGCATATATGAGGACAAAGTGGCTGGCACTTATTGGGCAATGCAGCTGGCACTTATGAGGGCAATGTGGTTGGCATTTACCGGGGCATTATGGCTGGCAGTTACGGGACAATGTGGCTGGCACTCATGGGGGCAATATGGTTGGCATTTACAAGGGAATTATGGCTGCCACTTATGGCACAATGTGGCTAGCACTAATTAGGGCAATGTGGTTGGCATTAACAAGGGAATAATAGCTGGTACTTATATGGCAATGCAGCTGGCACTTATGAGGGCAATGTGGTTGGCATTTACCAGGGCATTATGGCTGGCAGTTACGGGACAATGTGGCTGGCACTCATGGGGGCAATATGGTTGGCATTTACAAGGGAATTATGGCTGCCACTTATGGCACAATGTGGCTAGCACTAATTAGGGCAATGTGGTTGGCATTAACAAGGGAATAATAGCTGGTACATATATGGCAATGCAGCTGGCACGTATGAGGGCAATGTGGTTGGCATTTACCGGGGCATTATGGCTGGCAGTTACGGGCCAATGTGGCTGGCACTCATGGGGCAATATGGTTGGCATTTACAAGGGAATTATGGCTGGCACTTATGGCACAATGTGGCTAGCACTAATTAGGGCAATGTGGTTGGCATTAACAAGGGAATAATTGCTGGTACTTATATGGCAATGCAGCTGGCACGTATGAGGGCAATGTGGTTGGCATTTACTGGGGCATTATGGCTGGCAGTTACGGGCCAATGTGGCTGGCACTCATGGGGGCAATATGGTTGGCATTTACAGGGGAATTATGGCTGGCACTTATGGTACAATGTGGCTAGCATTGTGGTATTTGTTTGGCGCCGCTGGGGGGATATATTAAACTGCATTATGGTATTTATTTGGCACCACATGGAAAGTATTTGGGCTGCCCAGTGGTATTAGTTTGGGGCTGCTATGGAGTCATATGGGCGCTGCACGATAGTATTTGTTCGCTGGTATGGCCCGAGTATAAAAAGTTTGAGAAGCTCTGGTGTAGCTGGAGGTTGAACCCTCAGAATCATGTGGTCTGGTGCACCCAAATATCCCAGCCCAACACTATCCCTAATGATCACAGATAGGATCGGAAAGGTCATTAATTTAAAATCCTGGAATACCCCTTTAATTCATAGACCGATGAGAAACTAAAATTCTGAGGTGTCTCCTGCGTTTCATCTGGAGTCTGGCGATACAATTGTGTGGGGAAAGGGTTAAGCCAATTTATCCATAGTTTAATATAATAACATTTCCTCCTATATCTTTTTAATTATTTTAATTTATAATTATGTTAAAAACCTCGAGATCGCAACTTTTTTCTTTTACATAGCAAATTCTGTGTCATGAACTGAAATACATGAATTATAGGAGCAAATTAAATTATAATTAAAATTCTATCAGTAATTAGCAGCTTGTTAGACGTCTTCATGGGATCAGTAAGACGTAAGAGCTTGGGATGTTTCTTGCTGAGATAAGGGTTTGACTAACCGCCTGGATATGTCTTTAGCTCCGACAACAATATTTCTGCTGCTCAAGTTTGTTAATGGAGAAAGGTTGATACAATTTCTTAGAAAAGTTATAGCGCACCTATTTTTTATAAATCAGTAACACGTGCGCCTCTGTAAATGTTCAAAAATCTCCTCAATCATCCACAAAAATCATTTGAGTAATATAATAGCTAGAACACAGAGATGAGGGGAGAGGAGGGGGATGCAGCTGCAGGTTCTCACCCAGAGTCCTTCTAAAAGAATGAGGGACAGAGGGAAGGGGCGTGCAGCAGTAGAAGACTTCTGATTGGCTCCGAGCAAACATTACACCTCTTAAGGGGCCTTAGGAGGTATTGGTATTTCCGTCATGTAACAATAGGTACACTGACGTTTTGTATGATGAAAACTGACAACTGCTAAAATAGTTATTTAATATTAAAAATTACCATTCACCCTTTAAAATCATTGAGAGCCAGAGATCTCAGCCAATGGCATTTTAGAAAGTGTCATTACTTAAATCTTAGGAATTTACTGCATACTGCTTAGGCTCTGTTCACATTTGCACTATGAATTCTCTTTTTCTGTTCCGACTTAGAAGCCGGATAACTGAATTTTATGCTGTGACGGATCCATGACTTTAATAACTTCCATTAGGTTTCCGTAATTGTGTAATTTTACCGGAAAAAATAGCGCAGCATGCGGATGCGTCCAACACAGATGTGAACACAGCCTTATACATTGAACTCAATAATAAAACAGTTTGCAGTAAGCTCCTGAGCTCCCCCTAGTGGTAGCCGTAGACAGCTAGAATTTTATCATGTAAGGCCGGGTTCACACTGCGTTTCCCCCCATACGTTTAGTGACTACGCTGGGTTAACTCCCAACATGCATGATGAAAATCTCCATAGGAGTCCATTAGCTAGACGGAGGCCGAAAAGGTATCCTTCCTGGCCTCCCTCTGGCCGATCTATACGTCAGCATACCGCAAGAAACATACTAAGGAATAGCGTAATTGACTACGCTATTCCACGCTGTGGAATTTTATAAAAAACATATCCATTAAACCGGTACCATGTTCGACTATGGGTAATAGAAGCCAATGTATGGCATCCGTCACAGCCTCCGTTTACTGTATACTTCTGGTGCTTTTCATGCAGTATACGTTAAACGGAGGACAAAAACGCAGTGTGAACGTAGCCTGGCTATGTCTATGCAGTGAATTTGGGGTAAAAAAAATGGAGCTCCGACTCCTATAAGGATGTATTATGATATCAATCATTAAACAATCATGGAACTTCAACTCATCATGATGATAAAAGGTGAAGATTCACTTTAACTAATTCTTTGGGGATCCAATAGTTTCTAGTTATACCTCGGCCGAGTTCACACGGAGCGTAAACACAGGACTTTCCGCAACGGATTTCATTTCGGAAAATCCGCAGAGTATTACTGTAGCAGCTTTGAACTCTCATCCACAAGCTGCGTCAAAAAAAAAAAACCCGCTGAAAAAACGATCATAAATTGACTTGCGTTTTCTTAATCACTTTATGTTGCGGAATCGCTGCTTTTCTGTTGTGCGTTTTCACCATTGAATTCAATGTCGAGGTAAAACCTGCAACAAATGGCAGATGTTGCGATTTGTGTGGCGGAAAAGCTGAGATTCCACCACAAAATCTCATACTAGCTCTCTGCTCCTATGTCCAGCCCGGTCTCCAGGGATGATGTTTCATCCCATGCGCCTGCTGCAGCCAATCACAGGCTGCAGCGGTCACATGGGATGAAACGTCATCCCAGGAGGCCGGGCTGCAGGACGTCAGAGAGATGCGTCGCCATGGCTACGGATAAGTATAGACTTTTTTTTCTATACCTAAAATTTGTTGGACTTCACCATAATTTGGTGCGGTTTTTCGGTCAGAATTCCCTGCGGCGTCCAGGGCGGATACGCGGTCTGCTTTTACGCAGCAGTGTGAACATGTCCTTCCAGATAAAAGGAGGACACCATAGAAGGATCATGTATGGACAACAGCGCATCAATCATGTCGTTTCTGCTCAACTCCTCAGACCCATCTGCTGGGAATTATCTACAGAAACTTAGAATTAGAATATTAGGAATTAATATCACATGATCCAATTATATTATTATGTGCAGACAACTTGGTTCACCTCCTGGTGACCATGTGTGTATCTCCGGAATGTCTTGTCTTCTGCTTCTGCCATCCCATTGGTTGGTTCAGAATTTGAGGGATTTTCTTCACCCATCTTTCAGCCGTTTGTCCTCTAGATCCTTCTTCTTTTCTGAGCATAAGGCCTCACGTCTATGGTCGTATTATGGACTTATATGGATAATAGCATGCTCTATCGCATGGCATAGTACGGAGATATTCACCCTTATGCATCTGGTGCCTAATGGAGGTAACATATGGAGTGCCTATGGGTGCACCTATGGACACCTCGTAACCACTGTATGCCGATGCCGTGTACATGAACCCTATTTGTTTTTTCCAATGAGTTAAGATCAATGATATAACTTTTCCGCAGTTGTATCTTGTATAACTTATTTTTCAAGTATGTGTTTTTTTTTATTGGGTAATTCTATTTAGTAAGACAAGGTAAAGTTTTTAGTTTCCGTTTCCAGTTTTGCCTGGGGAGTTTGGAGGAGTCATTTCCTGAAAACTTCTGTTTATGACTCATTAGTAAGGTTTTATATATATATATATATATATATATATATATATATATATATATATATATATATATATATATATATATATATATTTTGTAGCCGTTCACTCATGGTCCATCTGCAACATCAGAAAGCTTGGGGCCAGTTTTATGGAAAATGGGGCCCTCGGCAACAATGTAGGCCTCTCTACTTGCCATTGCTAGACATCTGTTCTTGTATTTTCAGTTCACATAATGCCGCCATATGATGAACTAAATGATGAACTAACATGTCCAAAATCTTTTGGTGAGATATTTTTAATGTTAATTGGTAAATCAATAATTTCACTCATATTCTAAACATTATTATTCTGTTATTTGTGTAGGGCTAGCCTAACTCAATAATCACAGTCTTATATTTTGGACAGGACACGGTAGATCTGGAGAGTGGTTGATGGAGAAGAGACTAGCCAGGTCAAAGCCTGTTTATAACTTGGTCAAAACTGGTAATAATCCCAGGGCCATGGACATGAGATTGATGGAGGATCCAGACTAAAAAGGCAAGAGTCGTCCACTGTCTACCACCCAATTTAATCATTTGACCCATTGAATTTTTCCAGAAATGCAACCTAAGTAACCTGGAACAGAGTTATCTCACACCCTTATCACATATGTGAAAAAACTAACTTGCACCTCTACGGAGATACGGCAACACCGCGACTCCCGGTAAAGTCGCTGCCATAACATTGGGATTTCAATGTCCCCTCACATTGTTGCAGTGGAGAAGCACATCACCACACCAGTCGTTGTAATGCAATAGTTTTATGCCATCATGTACCGACGATTGGGGAGCCATCGTGTTGCTGTGGATCACTAGCCTTACATGGCAAACCAACTGTTTGATGAATAGATTCAGCCGAGCTTCATTACAGCCAGCAGTGTAGACTATTTTCAAGAATCCATATGGATCTGTATTACGAAGCTGTAGGCACTCCTTTTGCCACCAAGTGGTGCCTCTATAGAAGCACTGATTCAAGGGGAGAAATGCAATGGAACATATTTTTTAAAAACTCTTGGCAAAAATGGCACGGGTTAACCCAGTGTTAACATCTCAGGCCCCTCTAGATTTAGATGTCAGGCCTCTCTAAGACAGGGTTTGTGACAAAAACATAAGAAATAAGAAAAAAGGGACACATAGGAGAATAGCAACCACTGCTATCCATGAGCCACATCAACACTCTACTCAAATGTACAAAAATTTGGAATATGGAAAAATTAAGAAGAGTCCAATGATGTCTAATGTAAACCAAAAACAACATTCACAGTACAAACATGACACATAGTGGTGGTGGTATGATGGTGTAAGGATGCCTTGAAACCTCAGGACCTAGACAACTTCTTGACAATATTGTCCCAATATTCTGACTTTGGATTTGTGAGTCATTCCTAGAGAAAAATTGTAATCCTTTATGTGCAACAAAATTCACACAATGTAAGGCCTTATTTACACGAACGTGTCAAACGTCCGTGGGACAGCCAATGAAACAGCGGCCGTCCCACAGACCTATGTAATTCAATGTGGCCGTTCACACAGCCGTTGTTTCAACGGACCGTGTGAAGGGTCCGTGGGAAAATAGGACATGTCCGTTCTTTTCGTGCATCACGCATCCCTCCATAGACTCTCAACTATGGGGGATGCGTGACATCTCGTCCCGCAGCACAGAGCACGGATGCACCTTCGGACGTGAAAAACTGCAGTTTTTCATGTCCGAGATGCGCGGCGTTCGTGTAAATAAGGCCTAATTCAACTTTCTAGAACAAGAACGTCTTCCCACCACTGTGAATTCTCCTTCTAAAAACTTTTGAAGGAAATCTTTTTTTTACTTTCCTTCGTTAACTTTCAAAGAGTGAACAAATCTTCCAATTCGATTGAACTATAAACTTCAAGCATGAAGGATTTAAAGGGGATTCACTCTGAGTCTTTTCCTGTTCATCTCACTTCGTCCTGCTTTAAGTGGAGGTTATGGGATCAACTGAAGAGGCTCTTCCGGTCCTCTCCTGGGTCCCAAACATCTGAGAGACAAGAACTTCTAAATAATATAAGAAAACATTGCAGATTCCATCCATGCAAGACACACACATCAAACACAGGTACGGTAATCCCACAGAAAGTTAATAGGAATAAAGAAAAAACACAATTCTTTATGTTTAAAGTGCAGGTTGACCTTTTAACGCAATTTTACCTCTAGATATAATCTCCACATAATGTAGAGTAACTTTGCTAAAAAGGTTTAGGTTGAGGGTGGATGGGTGGGGAGGGGTTTGGGGTTAAGACTGAAATTTAATTTATGTTCTTTAGATGTATTATTACAATGAATAATAATAATTTAAAAAAATAAGTTGCTTTTACTGATTTTGAGAAACATCAATATAATAATATTATTATTATTCTTAGGCATACGTCCAAGGTGCCAGGTATTTAGGGAGGTGCCAACAAGCCCCGCCGGCTAGGGTAAGGGTATTTAGATTTAGTCTAGGGCAGCAAATTATATCCTTGCCCCAGATGAAGAAAAACCTAGCCACGACCATCGAGATGATTTCTACTCCTGGTATCCATATAAGTAGTTTCTCCAGAATGTCCCGTCTTCTCATAGGGTCTTTGGCCTTCTTAATGATGTGCTTGTAATTGTCTCCTATCTTTTTGTTGTCGTTCTCATCCACTTTTTCATTTCACTCATCCAAGAACTAAAGGGGTTCTCTCATCTTAATAACCCCTTTTTGAAGCCGGTCTGGTGATTAGCTGGTTTCTCCAGGAGAAGCTACGGTTGACCATACACTTCCCCACCAGCAACCATTGCAGCTACATGAAGGGAACCCAATAGTCACATGTAGGGAACCAAAAAGCCACACGTAAGGGGCCAGAGCCACGAACTCCTCCAGCTTGAAAAAAAAATCATAGGCGTATGTATTTTTTTTTTACTAAGGACAAGGCACCAATTTTTGTGAATTTTTGGATGGTTGACAACCATGGCCACTATTCGGGAATACAAAGGGGCCATACTGTTCATGTCACCCTTCTTTCTTGTCCAACTTTCACATCCATTATGGGCCACCATTAGGAGATCGTTTTGTATTTGCTTGTGATTCACAGTCTACATTTCTTATTCGATTTCACACGTTTTTCCAAAAATATTAAATGCTGTTTATTTTTCCTGTATTTTTGCCTGCTCTTCATATTTGTTCCCTTCCATGCTAATGAACACATAAAACACCACTTCATGAACGCCGCTGTCTAATGCTAAAGATTTATGTTTAATTCTGAGAGTGGAAAGCGACTTTGGATCCTCTATAATTTTGCTGATTGTCTCACTCAGCGGCAGTCTTGCCTGGCAGATGGAGGGTATAATCAGATCTATTATTTTAAGAGGGTAAAATGCTCTTGTAAAGCACAAAAACGCAAATAATGGTGGATTCGGCTGCCTTTAATTTGCTAAAATGTTTGCAAGGCCGACTCCCTTCAGAAATACTTAGCTCATATACATTACAAAACATTTTCTATAGAAAATTTTGCATCAGTAATAGTGAATTAATTTCCTAAACAAATCTTAACTATTTCTAGACAGAATAAAAATACATTGGCATTACTTCAGGGGTACTTTTTATTTTATATTTTAACAATAAATCCCAAAAATTTAGACAAACGACAACCTGTCATATGTTTTCTACCCATTATAATTAAAGGGGAGGAAATAAACTATAAGAATCAGGTCAATTGTTACTCCATTAAAGTCTATGTTAACAGATTGTGAAAATAATTGAAGAAATTGACTTACAGTGACCTCATTATTTTTTTAAATCTATTTGTAGAAAGGTGCTGTATGTTTGTAAGGGACCCAATGAGGCAGAATTCTGAATTTTTTTCTGGTGGAATTTTCAGTCATGCTAAAATATGCAATCTAATATTTATTTGCTCTCCTTTTATTATAAAGCATCATATTCCTAGAGCAATTTACTCATAATATAATCATACACCAATCCATGTCTCAAGTAGACAAACACAAAAACGTGGCCAAATTTCTCAGAGCCCACTAAATTCCAATTAAGGATCCAATAGCACAAAATAATCAGGAATAACTTGATAAATTCTTCAGTTCACCCTCGAAACCTTATCAAAAGACTTCCCCTGGACAATAATAGAACTACTATAATACTGCCCCCTATGTACAAGAATATAGCTAATATAATACTGCTCCTATATACAATAAAATAACTACTATAATACTGCCCCCTATATACAAGAATATAACTACTATAATACTGCCCCCTATGTACAAGAATATAACTACTATAATACTACCCCCAATATACAAGAATATAACTACTATAATACTGCCTCCTATATACAAGAATATAACTACTATAATACTGCTCCTATATTCAAGAATATAACTACTATAATACTGCCCCTATATACAAGAATATAACTACTATAATACTGCCCCTATGTACAAGAATATAACTACTATAATACTGCTCCCTATATACAAGAATATAACTACTATAATACTACCCCCTATATACAAGAATATAACTACTATAATACTGCTCCTATATACAAGAATATAACTACTATAATACTGCCCCCTATATACAAGAATATAATTACTATAATACTGCCCCCTATATACAAGAATATAACTACTATAATACTGTCCCCTATATACAAGAATATAACTACTATAATACTGCTCCTATATACAAGAATATAACTACTATAATACTGCTCCTATATACAAGAATATAACTACTATAATACTGCCTTCTATATACAAGAATATAACTACTATAATACTGCAACTATATACAAGAATATAACTACTATAATACTGCCCCTATATACAAGAATATAACTACTATATTACTGCCCCCTATATACAAGAATATAACTAATATAATACTGCCCCCTATATACAAAAATATGACTACTATAATACTGCCCCCTATATACAAGAATATAACTACTATAATACTGCCCCTATATACAAGAATATAATTACTATAATACTGCCTCCTATATACAGGAATATAACTACTATAATACTGCTCCTATATACAAGAATATAACTACTATAATACTGCCCCTATATACAAGAATATAACTACTATAATACTGCCCCTATATACAAGAATATAATTACTATAATACTGCCCCACATATACAACAATATAAGTACTATAATACTGCCCCCTATATACAAGAATACAACTACTATAACACTGCCCCTATATACAAGAATATAACTACTATAATACTGCTCCCTATGTACAAGAATATAACTATTATAATACTGCTCCTATATACAAGAATATAACATCTATAATACTGCCCCTATATACAAGAATATAACTACTATAATACTGCCCCTATATACAATAATATAACTACTATAATACTGCCCCTATATACAAGACTATAACTACTATAATACTGCCCCCTATATACAAGAATATAACTACTATAATACTGCCTCCTATATACTAGAATATAACTATTATAATACTGCCCCCTATGTCCAAGAATATAACAACTATAATACTGCTCCCTATATACAAGAATATAACTATTATAATACTGCCCCCTATGTCCAAGAATATAACTACTATAATACTGCTCCTATATACAAGAATATAACTATTATAATACTGCCCCTATATACAAGAATATAACTACTATAATACTGCCCCCTATATACAAGAATAGAACTACTATAATACTGCTCCCTATATACAAGAATATAACTACTATAATACTGCTCCTATATACAAGAATATAACTACTATAATACTGCCCCCTATGTACAAGAATATAACTACTATAATACTGCCTCTATATACAAGAATATAACTACTATAATACTGCTCCTATATACAAGAAAATAACTACTATAATACTGCCTCCTGTATACAAGAATATAACTACTATAATACTGCTCCTATATACAAGAATATAACTATTATAATACTGCCCCCTATGTCCAAGAATATAACTACTATAATACTGCCCCCAATACTGCCCCCTCTTCACATGACTGGGCTGTAAATCTACAGGGTTTTACACTTTTTCGGAAAGAAAGGACAAATAGGAAAGGTGGTGGTGTATGTCTGTATGTGAGAAATGATATGAAGGTGAGTGTGAAAGAGACAATAGTGGGTGAATACTGTGAGGAGGTTGAAACCTTGTGGGTGGAGCTAGAAAGGGAGGTAAACACTGAAAAAAATTACTTTTGGTATAATTTATAGACCCCCCAATATAACTGAGGAGATGGAAGTTCAGCTATATAAACAGATGGAGCGGGCTGCACAGGCGGGTACTGTAGTGATAATGGGAGATTTTAATTTCCGGGATATTAATTGGTGTCATGGTTCGGCTTCAACTGCAAAGGGGAGACCTTTCCTCAACCTGTTGCAGGAAAATTTTATGGGCCAGTTTGTGGAAGACCCGACTAGAGGTGAAGCTCTGTTGGATCTGGTCATTTCTAATAATGCAGATCTTGTTGGGAATGTCAATGTTCGTGAAAACCTCGGTAACAGTGATCATAATATAGTTACATTTTACCTATACTGTAAAAAACAAACGCAGGCTGGGAGGGCAAAAACATTTAATTTTAAGAAAGCCAATTTCCCCAGGATGAGGGCTGCAATTCAGGATATAGACTGGGAAGAACTAATGTCAAATAATGGAACAAATGATAAATGGGAGATTTTCAAATCTACTTTGAGTTATTATAGTGCAAAATGTATTCCTATAGGTAGCAAGTATAAACGACTCAAATTAAACCCCACATGGCTTACACCTTCTGTGAAAGGGGCAATACATGACAAAAAAAGGGCATTTAAAAAATACAAATCTGAGGGTACAGCTGTAGCCTTTGTAAAATATAAAGAGCTTAATAAAATCTGTAAAAATGTAATAAAATTAGCAAAAATACAAAATGAAAGGCAGGTGGCCAAGGATAGTAAAACAAATCCCAAAAAATTCTTCAAGTATATAAATGCTAAAAAGCCAAGGTCTGAACATGTAGGACCCCTAGATAATGGTAATGGGGAGTTGGTCACAGGGGATCAAGAGAAGGCAGAGTTACTAAATGGGTTCTTTAGCTCTGTATATACAACTGAAGAAAGAGCAGCTGATGTAGCCGGTGCCAGTGCTGTTAATATATCAGTTGATATACTGAATTGGATGAATGTAGATATGGTCCAAGCTAAATTAAATAAAATAAATGTGCACAAGGCCCCGGGACCAGATGGGTTACACCCTAGAATTCTTAAAGAGCTTAGTTCAGTTATTTCTGTCCCCCTTTTCATAATATTCAGAGAATCTCTAGTGACTGGTATAGTGCCAAGGGACTGCCGCAGCGCAAATGTGGTGCCTATTTTCAAAAAGGGCTCTAGGTCTTCCCCGGGTAATTATAGACCAGTAAGCTTAACATCCATCGTGGGGAAAATGTTTGAGGGGCTATTGAGGGACTATATACAGGATTATGTGACAATAAATAGCATTATAAGTGACAGCCAGCACGGTTTTACTAAGGACAGAAGTTGTCAAACTAACCTAATCTGTTTTTATGAAGAGGTGAGCAGAAGCCTAGACAGAGGGGCCGCTGTGGATTTAGTGTTTTTGGACTTTGCAAAAGCATTTGACACTGTCCCCCATAGACGCCTAATGGGTAAATTAAGGACTATACGTTTAGAAAATATAGTTTGTAATTGGATTGAGAATTGGCTCAAGGACCGTATCCAGAGAGTTGTGGTCAATGATTCCTACTCTGAATGGTCCCTGGTAATAAGTGGTGTACCCCAGGGTTCAGTGCTGGGACCACTATTATTCAACTTATTTATTAATGATATAGAAGATGGGATTAATAGCACTATTTCTATTTTTGCAGATGACACCAAGCTATGTAATATAGTTCAGTCTATGGAAGAGGTTCATGAATTGCAGGCAGATTTAAACAAACTAAGTGTTTGGGCGTCCACTTGGCAAATGAAGTTTAATGTAGATAAATGTAAAGTTATGCATCTGGGTACCAACAACCTGCATGCATCATATGTCCTAGGGGGAGCTACACTGGCGGATTCACTTGTTGAGAAGGATCTGGGTGTACTTGTAAATCATAAACTCAATAACAGCATGCAGTGTCAATCAGCTGCTTCAAAGGCCAGCAGGATATTGTCGTGTATTAAAAGAGGCCTGGACTCACGGGACAGGGATGTAATATTACCACTTTAAAAAGCATTAGTGAGGCCTCATCTAGAATATGCAGTCCAGTTCTGGGCTCCAATTCATAGAAAGGATGCCCTGGAGTTGGAAAAAATACAAAGAAGAGCAACGAAGCTAATTAGGGGCATGGAGAATTTAAGTTATGAGGAAAGATTGAAAGAATTAAACCTATTTAGCCTTGAAAAAAGACGACTAAGGGGGGACATGATTAACTTATATAAATATATTAATGGCACATACAAAAAATATGGTGAAATCCTGTTCCTTGTAAAACCCCCTCAAAAAACAAGGGGGCACTCCCTCCGTCTGGAGAAAAAAAGGTTCAAGCTGCAGAGGCGACAAGCCTTCTTTACCGTGAGAACTGTGAATCTATGGAATAGCCTACCACAGGAGCTGGTCACAGCAGGGACAGTAGATGGCTTTAAAAAAGGGTTAGATAATTTCTTACAACAAAAAAATATTAGCTCCCTTTTCCCGTCCCTTGGTTGAACTTGATGGACATGTGTCTTTTTTCAGCCGTACTAACTATGTAACTATGTAATTACTATAATACTGCTCCCTATATACAAGAATATAACTACTATAATACTGCTCCTATATACAAGAATATAACTACTATAATACTGCTCCTATGTACAAGAATATAACTACTATAATACTGCCCCTATATACAAGAATATAACTACTATAACACTGCCCCCATATACAAGAATATAACTACTATAATATTGCCCCCTATGTACAAGAATATAACTACTATAATACTGCCTCCTATATACAAGAATATAACTACTATAATGCTGCTCCTATATACAAGAATATAACTACTATAATACTGCCCCTATATACAGGAATATAACTACTATAATACTGCCCCTATATACAAGAATATATCTACTATAATACTGCCCCTATGTACAAGAATATATCTACTATAACACTACCCCCTATATACAAGAATATAACTACTATAATACTGCCTCCTGTATACAAGAATATAACTACTATAACACTGCCCCCTATATACAAGAATATAACTACTATAATACTACCTCCTATATACAAGAATACAACTACTATAATAATACCACTATATACAAGAATATAACTACTATAATACTGCTCCTATGTACAAGAATATAACTACTATAATACTGCCCCTATATACAAGAATACAACTACTATGACACTGCCCCCTATATACAAGAATATAAGTACTATAATACTGCCTCCTATTTACAAGAATATAACTACTATAATACTGCCCCCTATATACAAGACTATAACTACTATAATACTGCCCCCTTTGTACAAGAATATAACTACTATAATACTGCCCCCTATATACAAGACTATAACTACTATAATACTGCCCCCTTTGTACAAGAATATAACTACTATAATACTGCCCCCTATATACAAGACTATAACTACTACAATACTGCCTCTATATACAAGAATATAACTACTATAATACTGCCCCTATATACTAGAATATAACTACTATAATACTGCTCCTATGTACAAGAATATAACTACTATAATATTGGCACCTATATACAAGAATATAACTACTATAATACTGTCCCCTATATACAAGAATATAACTACTATAATACTGCCCCCTATGTACAAGAATATAACTACTATAATACTGCCCCTATATACAAGAATATAACTACTATAATACTGCTCCTATATACAAGAATATAACTACTATAATACTGCCCGCTATATACAAGAATATAACTACTATAATACTGTCCCTATATACAAGAATATAACTACTATAATACGGCCCCCTATATACAAGAATATAACTACTATAATACTACCCCCTATATACAAGAATATAACTACTATAATACTGCTCCTATATACAAGAATATAACTACTATAATACTACCCCCTATATACAAGAATATAACTACTATAATACTGCCCCTATATACAAGAATATAACTACTATAATACGGCCCCCTATATACAAGAATATAACTACTATAATACTACCCCCTATATACAAGAATATAACTACTATAATACTGCTCCTATATACAAGAATATAACTACTATAATACTACCCCCTATATACAAGAATATAACTACTATAATACTGCCCCTATATACAAGAATATAACTACTATAATACTGCCCCTATATACAAGAATATAACTACTATAATACTGCCCCTATATACTAGAATATAACTACTATAATACTGCTCCTATGTACAAGAATATAACTACTATAATATTGGCACCTATATACAAGAATATAACTACTATAATACTGTCCCCTATATACAAGAATATAACTACTATAATACTGCCCCCTATGTACAAGAATATAACTACTATAATACTGCCCCTATATACAAGAATATAACTACTATAATACTGCCTCTATATATAAGAATAAGGGTATGTTCACACGGCCTATTTTCGGCCGTTTTTTGGGCCGTAAACGCCTGAAAAACAGCCGAAAAATGAGAAGCAGAAAGCCTCCAAACATCTGCCATTTGATTTCATAGGGAAAACGGCGTTCTGTTCCGACGGAGCGTTTTTCGAAGTGTTTTTTTACGCTTAAAAAAAATGCCCGGCAAAAAAGAAGTGCAGGACACTTCTTGGGACATTTTTGGAGACGTTTTCCATAGACTCTATTGAAAGAATCTCCAAAAACGGCCGTAAAAAATTCAGCGAAAATCGCGAGTGGCACAAAAAACTTCTGAAAATCAGGAGCTGTTTTCTCTTGAAAACAGCTCCATATTTTGAGACGTTTTTTTACTCTGCGTGTGAACATACCCTAAGGCCTCATGCACACGAACGTGAAAACCCCCGTAATTACGAGCCGTAATTACAGCCCGTAATTACGGGCCCTTAGGCTTCTATTGGCCACGGGTACCTTCCCGTATGCTTACCGGAAGGTGCCCGTGACGTTGAAAAATATGGAACATGTCCTATTTCAGGCCGTAATAACGGCACGGGCAGGCCCATAGAAGTCTATGGGGCTCCCGTAATTACGGGAGCGTTGCTAGGCGACGTTAGGGGATTTCCCTGTCTGCAGGCCACAGCCTTCATTTATCATAAGAGTGGATGAAGAGAAAGTGTTACAAAAATGGCACTGACAAAAGTACAAGTGGGGAGCCTCATTTCCTTTGTCGAAGACTACCCAGTGATATGGGACAAACGCCTGGAGGAGTATAAAGATACCGTGGCAAAGGAGCAAGCCTGGAACGAGGTGGTGAAGTCCCTCCATCCTGAGGAATGGGAGTCGGCGACGGTGAGAGAGCATCGCACACCAGGTAAGTTGCCACCCCCTCCCCCCAAATGTTATTGCAATCACCCTTTGTTTTAATTCAAATGTATACTACAATTCTGTTTTGTTTTTTTCCCACAGTGTCTAATCCTAAGTCACGATGGAGCGCCTGTCGCAACCAATTCCGCCGCGAGATGGTGTCGAAAGGCCGCAGCGGCGAAGGACAGCTGAAAAAAAGGCTGTATATATTTACACAACAACTACAGTTCTTGAAAGCTGTGATGGACAATGGGCCGTAAGTATACAATTATGTCAAATGGGGATATGGTATGTCCCACAGATACCTGTGTGACATCGCATAGCTCTATACGTCTTTTTTCTAATCTCCTTTATAAAAGCTTTAATAATATTTTAGCAACCTATATTGAACTGATTCAATAATTTTATTTTAAACATAGCACTAGCGATAATCTTCAAGAACTTGACTCTGACGTTACGTTGGTGGAGTCTCCGTCCGGGACCACGAATACAGAGGAAAATACGCCTGTCCTGGAGGATAGGACATCGCCCCCACCACGTCGTCGTCATAATCGCAAACGACAGGGAGGGGAGAGACTATCGTCCATAGACACGCAAGTGCTGGCACATCTACAGCGAAGATCAGAGGACAGTTCGGAGGACGCCTTTGAGAAAACCGTCGCTCAACACCTCAAAAGTATGCCGTCTGATAGGGAACCTTCGCTGCTAATCGGCAATCCTTGGTGTCATTGACACATTCATGAACAAGCCTGCTCCGATGGAACTCTGCAATGCAATAGAGTTTCATCGGAGCAGGCATGTCATGCATTTTTCCGCTATCAGCACTTCACCCCCACCGCGGCCGTGTGCATCGACCTATCGTGGATATGTGCCCTCCTCCCAGCCACATTTCAGCCAGGATCGTCCAACGTTCTCATCCCCCGGACAGTTTTCTGGTGGCCAATATGCGTACCAGCAAGTGCAGGGGGCGGAACTGCAAGGTGCTAACGTGGCGGGGCCTTCTAATGAGGACTTTGTCCGTTTGTAGTTTTATTTTGTTTTACACTCTTGTTTTGTTGTTGTTTTTATATTTGTGCTTGTATTACTAAAAAAAAATTTGCACCAAAATGCTTTGCGTTGTCTTTTTTTATGCTTATTAGGTACAATACATTTCACATGTATGGGAATGAACGTTGTATGTAGATTACCACATTGCACCAACAAATTGTGAATGTGTGTGATTTTTAACCAACACCCAAAAGTAACATTGTCAATGTGTTTGCATTTATATTTATTGAAAACGTGAACATGTCATAATTGTAATGAGGTATTGGTATGGATTTCTGCACACAATTCCTTTTACCATTAACTTACATAACATACAATGGTATTGCGGCAGAAATACATAAGCTCGCAACCCACGTCAAGGGTCCTCATTGGCTTGCGAGTCCCTAACTAATAACTCCAACCAGGATAAACTAACTAAAATAAACAGTCCGGAACCAATTAAAAAATGATAACTTTCCATATCCAATCTATCTGACCAGGGACCGCCCCAGCAGAGGACACAAAATAGTCTGCATAGAATTCCCGCGTCAACAGTCCTGCTGCTCCAGGTCTTCCATGCAGGGTGTTGTCCACATTCACGCAAGAATTTGCAGGTACATCGTCCAGGTCAATGTCTAGTGTTGACATTGTGCAGAATGCTTGGATAACCAGCATCACATTCTGGGGATCCAATTGAAGAGGGCTCTGGAATAAACGCCATTTGTTGCTCAGGATCCCAAAGGCACATTCCACATACCGTCTCGCACGGGTGAGCCAGTAATTAAAAATTTGCCTCCGGTCATCAAAATCACGGCGGGGGAATGGCCGCAACACATGGCGTGATAGGCCAAAACCTTCATCTGCCACAATGACGAATGGCGCTGGTGGACCGGAAGATCCAGGTAGTTGTCTTGGTTCAGGAATGGCAAGCTGGTTGGAGAGAAGACGTTCACCCATTCGGGAAGCACTGAAGGTGCCAGCATCCGAGGAGCTCCCAGAGGCCCCTATATCAACAATCACAAACCGCTAGTCGCCGTCAGTCAAGGCCAACAGCACCACCGAGAAAAACTGTTTGTAATTGTAATATAGGGACCCAGAGTGAGGCGGCTTCTTCACATGAATGTGTTTCCCATCCAGCGCTCCCACACAGTTGGGAAACTGTGCAGATTGGTAGAAGCCCTCAGCAATCCGTAGCCAATCTTCTGCCTTGGGCTGTGGCATCACCGACGCTCTCAGACGCTGCCAGATGACTTGGCAGGTCAGACGGATGATCTGCGAAATTGTTGAGCAACCCAGCAAAAACTCAAAATTCAGTGATGCAAGTGAGTTGCCGGTTGCCAGGAATCTGTCAAGAAAGACATCAAAAAATTAGTACTGCTGGTAAAGGGTAACAGGACATCAGTTTCACACAGGGGACTACTATGGTTATACATGACATGACATGACGGGAATGGGCACAGGGGTCATGTACAGTTCTACTAACTGTGGCAGGGCATGGCAGGAATGGGCACAGGGGACATGTACAGTTCTACTAACTGTCGCAGGGCATGGCAGGAATGGGCACAGGGGACATTATGTGTTTTACCTGAGGGTGACGATGAGCCTTTCCTCCCGAGAGAAGCACCGTCGCATGTTGGTGTCCTGTAAGGTGATTCCGGGACAGAGGTCCGACAATAGACAATCAAAGCTGGAGATGGACATGCAGCAGAAGTTGTGAGAAAAAAAAAAGAAAGAAAGAGAAAGAAAGAAAAAAAAAAAAAAAAAGAGAAAGAAAGGAAGAAAAAAAGAGAAAGAAAGAGAAAGAAAAAAAGCGAAAGAAAGAGAAAGAAAAAAAGAGAAAGAGAAAGAAAAAAAGAGAAAAAGAAAGAAAAAAAAAAAAAGAGAAAGAGAAAGAAAAAAGAATGAGAAAGAGAGAGAATCTGATTGTTTCAGAACACATAGAACAGTTCATACATGAAACCAAGAAGAACCCGCCTACTCAGAATTCGTGGAGACAGACGATATGCATTTTAAAACAGTAAAGGGATGAAAAAGACCCAAAAACAGAGGTTAGACGTACAATTTAGTAAAAATCTTTTTTGAAACACTAAACATAGATTTAAGGAAGTCTAGACATAGACTTTAGGTAACAATTGGCCAAATGATCTGACAGCTACGGTATCATCTTCATGACTCAAATAAGTCGAGTCGCTTCTCCCCTTATGGAAATCTACCCTTTCCCAAAGCAGACACTGAAAGAGAGTTGGATTTTAATGGCCACAGCAGCCGTTTATTATTTAAATAACAAGGAATTTTAAATACCATAACTTTTTGAATCCCCAAAAAAGAATTCATCATAACATTAAATAACCCACTGCGACCCTATCAGGGTAATAACATTATTAAACAACCAGAATGACAGGGGCAAGTCCTTGAAGCCACCGATATTTAACTTTGGCCATCTGCCCACCAATACCTTACCCCCAGCCGTAACCCGGCCCAGGGGCACCAATTACCTTTTGCAGATGACCACCATATATATAACCCAGCTTTCAAAAGGGGTAACACCCTAAGAAGCCGACTAATTGGGGGTGCATCCCGTGATGCATTCCCCCCCACCACTTTTTACGACCTACTTCAAGGACTCCCCCCCCCCCGCAGCTGCAATGACAAAATTAACCTGACCAAAGACATACGTCGTTAGGCCTCATTTACACTAGCGTAATATACGCGCGTGCGACGCGCGTGCTTTTCACGCGTGTTGTACGCACCTATATTAGTCTATGGGGCAGTGTAGACGATGAGTGAATTTTGCGCAGCGCGAGTGCGTTGCGTAAAACTCACGACGTTCTATAATCGTGCGTTTTTCGCGCATCACGCACCCATTGAAGTCAATGGGTGCGTGAAAACCACGCATGCCGCACGGAAGCACTTCCGTGCGAACTGCGTGATTCGCGCAAGAGCTGTCAAAAGGATGAATGTAAACAGAAAAGCACCACGTTTCTGTTTACAAACATCCAAACGGAGTGTCAAATTAGAGATGAGCGCACCGAACTTCACCGGGTTCGGCCGAACTCGTTTTGACCGAACCCGGCAAAAAATGTTCGGGTACGCGACGGCAGGAGACAGTCACTGTCCACGGTGCTGAAAGAGTTAAACTGGTTCAGCACCATGGACAGTGACTTCCGATCACAATATACATATACGTGTAAAAAAAACAAGAGGTTCTGACTTACCGAGAACTCCCGGCTTCTTCCTCCAGTCCGACCTCCCGGGATGACAATTCAGTCCAAGTGACAGCTGCAGCCAATCACAGGCCAAGCACAGCCTGCAGCCAATCACAGGCTTCAGCGGTCTCATGGACTGCCGCGTCATCCTGGGAGGTGGGGCCGGATGACAAGAGAGGGACGCGTCACCAAGGCAACGGCCGGGAGACCGGACTGGAGGAAGCAGGAAGTTCATGGTAAGTATGAACGTCTTTTTTTGATTCACAGGTTGGTGTATATTGTGATCGGAACTCACTGTCGAGGGTGCTGAAAGAGTTACTGCCGATCAGTTAGCTCTTTCAGCACCTTGGACAGTGACGGGCGTCGACTAGCCTCATCTCTATGATGGCGGCTGCGCGAAAATCACGCAGCCGCGCATCATACACGGATGACACACGGAGCTGTCAAATGCCTTTTGCATTTACACGCTCGTGTAAATCAGGGCTAAGTCAAATAAACTTCTGACCGAGAAAACCACCACCCACAGCAACCTTTTGCCGCAGTGCACCAATCCACTCCAGGGCGGGCGGGCGGGTGGGAACATGTTCTTGCTTCTGTGTCCTGGTGAAGAGAGAGAAGAGAACAACAGGAAACAGGTACATCCCCCTCAACCCCCATCCCTAATCCCACAAGCCCTCCTCCTATCCCTATCCTTAACTTCTTGTAGGCCAACCAACTCCATGTCCCTCCCATCTATTTTAGTGATGGAGGCCTCCCCTTATTTCCTTTCTTGTCTGCAGTACGGCCTCTTCTCTCTTGTTATTCCCAGAGGTATCTCCAGGAGGATCTGACAGGTAAAAAACCCGAACATGCTGTATTTATATTTCCCCCAGCAGAAGATGTCTGTGGTCAGAAGTACCCTGCAGATAGAGTAGACCTCATTGTCTGTCTGTCAGTGATTATACCTGGGGTAGGTGGCGGGTAAATTCTTCTTCCGAACCAACAACCCTAACCATTCTAAAATTAGAGATGAGCCATTGTTGCATTCAAGCTAATGAGGCTGTGCTGCAATACCAGACACAGCCACAGGACATGAGTGGTGCTGTTTTTGGCAGAAAACAGCCATTTATTTTCTAGTCTTATACAACCCCTTTAATTGTCAGTGGCCGGACTTGTTCTTCAGAGACCATCATCATCTCATCGCAGCTTTCCAGTTCATTTATGTTTTAATTTATCTCTTCCTCTCATCCAATTTCCATAAAACTCTCCACAGCTGAGCACACCGTCGTTCCTCTGTAAATGGAAATGATACATGTAATGTGCCACGGTCGGCAGGATTTGTATAATGTTCCCGAGCGCGGTCGCTGTCTCGGCATGATATGTGGAGATGCTGTTTGGCTGGTTTTCGCCAGTTGCTCTTTTGAGGTTTCGATAATTACCTTCCTGCTCTGAAGGTGAAGACTTCTGTTATATAATCATTATTCTTACATTAATAATTCAGCTTCATTCACGGAATGTTCTCAGACTACAGAACATTTCCATTTAAGCGTTCATTCACAATTTAAAGCGTAGCCGCCGCCGCTCCTATCTGCCCCCACAGATAAACGCTGCGCCGGCCGCCGTGTCCTTTATGTCAACTCCAGGACATCTTAAATATTTAAAGGAGGAATTTTGACAGCTTTTTTTTTTTTTTTTTTACCATTTAACCCCTTAAAGACCAAGTCAAGTTCGCTCTTAAAGGGAATATATCATCAAAAATGGACATATTTTTTTAACCGCTTAAAAGTCCAAACCATTTGTTTCATTTTAATTTTTTTGCCAGAGTACATATAATGTACTGGGAAACGGGAAAAAAATTCTATGTGGGGTGGAATTGTAAAAAACTGCAATTCCTCCATTTTCTTTTGGGTTCCGTTTTTACGTCTTTCTCTGTGCGGTAAAAACGTAAAATTAACTTTATTCTACATGTAAAAACGATTACGGCGATACCGAGTTGATATAGATTTTTTTTAATGTTTTACTTCTTTTACAAAGAAAAAACAGTTTGAGCGGTGTGAGGGCTTATTTTTTGTGGCCCGAGCGGAGTTTTTATTGGTACATACAACTCTTTGTTAACTTTTTCTTCACCAAAATGTCACCACTAACTTGACAAAAAAACTGCGATTCTGGCGGTTTATATTTTGTTTATTTTTACGGCGTTCACCGTGTGCTTTATATAATGCTATATTGTAATAGTTCAGACTTTTACAAACGCAGCGATACCAATTTTGTTTTTGTTTTTTACATTTCTTCGGAGGAAAAATGGGCAAAGGTGTTTTTTTAAACTTTTTTTCACTACTAAAAACTTTATTTAACTATTTTTTACAAATTTTACTAGTCCCCCTAGGGGACTTGAACCAGAAATCATTAGACCGCTGGTACAGTACACTGCAACACTAATGTATTGCAGAGTATAGTCATTTTTATAAGCTTCTGTTAAGCTCTGCCATAGGTTTGGCTTAACAGAGGCGTAGTGAAGACCTCGGGGGCTTCATTAGACCCCTGGGCTGCCTTGACAACCATCGGCAACCCACAATCGTGTCGTCTGGGAGGCGATGAGCTGTCGAAGGGGGCTGCCCCCTCTTTATAACGCCTTAGATGCTGCGGTCGCGATTGACCGCAGCATTTGAGGGGTGAAACGGCCAGGAACAGCGCAATCGCTCTTCCTGGCCATTAGAGCCGGGTGTCAGCTGTAAAACACAGCCGACTCCCGCAGCGTATGGATGAGCCCATGATGTGCACTTACGTCACGGTACGTGAAGGATTTAATCAGGTTTATCTTCTAAACATATTCTTCAAAACATTTTGTAAAATGTTTTGTGTTTTTTTTTTGTTTTTTTAATGTGACTGTCCATATAAAAGAAAAATATTAACAGGCTAATAATGCAGAAACAATAGGTTGACACTTCCTGCTGTCAGCAGCTTACTTTGCTGTGTAGACTGGGACAAGGTCAGCAGAGGGCAGAGGATTTAACCACTTAAGGACGAGCGATGGATACATCCGTCACAAGTAGGAACTAGTTCCCACATTGCGACAGATATATCCGTCGCTTTGATCTTGTGGGTACTGCCACTGTACCCATGAGATCAGCGGCAGGGGAATGGCTGTTATACACAGACAGGCACCTGCCGGAATCGAATCACGCTCCAATTTCGTAAGTTTAACCCATTAGATGCCGCTGTCAATAGTGACACCGGCATCTAATGTGTTTGAAAGAGGGAGGGAGCCCACAACAAGATCGCGGGACACAGATGGGTTTCCATGGCAGCCGGAGGCTTAACAAAGGCTCCCAGGTCTGCCTTCAGCAACTGCTTATTAATAGATTGCCTGTCAGTTTTAGGCCGGATTCACACGAGCGTGTGCATTTTTCGCAGGCAAAAAAACGCAGCATTTTGCGTGCGCAAAAGGCACTTAACAGTTCCGTGTGTCATGTTCAAATGGTGCGCGGCTGCGTGATTTTTGCGCAGCCGCCATCATTATGACACTCCGTTTGGATGTTTGTAAACAGAAAAGCAGGTGGTGCTTTTCTGTTTTCATTCATAGTTTGACAGCTGTTGCGCGAATCACGCGCGTCCCACGGAAGTGCTTCCATGTGGTGCGCGTGATTTTCACGCACTCATTGACTTCAATGGGTGCGTGATGCGCGAAATACGCACAAAGAAGGGACATGTCGTGAGTTTTTCGCAGCGGACTCACGCTGCATAAAAATCACGCAACTGTCTGCACGGCCCCATAGACTAATATAGGTCCGTGCGGCGCGCGTGAAAATCACGCGCGTTGCACGGACGTATATCCCGTTCGTCTGAATAAGCCCTAACACTGACAGGCAATAATGCTGTGGTATACTTAGTATTATATAACCAATCGGAAGATCGCAAAGTGAAGTCCCCTAGGGAGAGAAAAGAAAAAAACTGTTAAATAAAGTTTATGGAAAAAATTACAGTAGAAATAAATAAAACCACATTTTTTTTTCAAAAAAATGTGCTTTTATTTAATAAAAGTGTAAAAAAATAACACATACACAAATATGGTATCTCCACGCTCGTAAATACTTGAACAATACAGTTAACACATTAATTAAACCGGAGGTTGAAAAGCTTCCAAAAAAACAGCAAAAAACTACATCAAATTTCCTTTTTTTCTCCCATTGCCCCATAAAAAATAAAATAAAAGTTAATCAATGTATTATATGCATCCAAAAATGGTGCAATTGAAAAATACAACTCGTCGGGCAAAAACAAGTCCTTACACGGCAATGTCGACGGAAAAAAAAAAGTTATGACTCTTGGAATGCGACAAAAAATAATCCTTGGTCATTAACGCGCCTGGTCATTAAGGGGTTAATGACAGATCTATTGCACTGCTGAAGGCCTGGATAAGTAGGAAAGTAACAGTATATTCTATATACACACACTCTGCATGCAGCTCCCCACTCACTCCCTGGTTTATAGGGTAGGGGCCGTACTCCATCTCTTCCTGGAAACTGTCATACAGTGAAGGAAATAAGTATTTGATCCCTTGCTGATTTTGTAAGTTTGCCCACTGTCAGTCATGAACAGTCTAGAATTTTTGGGCTAGGTTAATTTTACCAGTGAGAGATAGATTATATTTAACAAAAAAACTGAAATTCACATAGTCAAAATTATATATATTTATTTGCATTGTGCACAGAGAAATAAGTATTTGATCCCCTACCAACCATTAAGAGTTCAGCCTCCTCCAGACCAGTTACTGCTCCAAATCAACTTGGTGCCTGCATTATAGACAGCTCTTACATGGTCACCTGTATAAAAGACTCCTGTCCACAGACTCAATGAATCAGTCTGACTCTAACCTCTACAACATGGGCAAGACCAAAGAGCTTTCTAAGGATGTCAGGGACAAGATCATAGACCTGCACAAGGCTGGAATGGGCTACAAAACCATAAGTAAGACGCTGGGTGAGAAGGAGACAACTGTTGGTGCAATAGTAAGAAAATGGAAGACATACAAAATGACTGTCAATCGACATCGATCTGTGGCTCCATGCAAAATCTCACCTCGTGGGGTATCCTTGATCCTGAGGAAGGTGAGAGCCCAGCCGAAAACTACACGGGGGGAACTTGTTAATGATCTCAAGGCAGCTGGGACCACAGTCACCAAGAAAACCATTGGTAACACATTACGCCGTAATGGATTAAAATCCTGCAGTGCCCGCAAGGTCCCCCTGCTCAAGAAGGCACATGTACAGGCCCGTCTGAAGTCTGCAAATGAACATCTGGATGATTCTGAGAGTGATTGGGAGAAGGTGCTGTGGTCAGATGAGACTAAAATTGAGCTCTTTGGCATTAACTCAACTCGCCGTGTTTGGAGGAAGAGAAATGCTGCCTATGACCCAAAGAACACCGTCCCCACTGTCAAGCATGGAGGAGGAAACATTATGTTTTGGGGGTGTTTCTCTGCTAAGGGCACAGGACTACTTCACCGCATCAATGGGAGAATGGTGGAGCCATGTACCGTCAAATCCTGAGTGACAACCTCCTTCCCTCCACCAGGACATTAAAAATGGCTCGTGGCTGGGTCTTCCAGCACGACAATGACCCGAAACATACAGCCAAGGCAACAAAGGAGTGGCTCAAAAAGAAGCACATTAAGGTCATGGAGTGGCCTAGCCAGTCTCCAGACCGTAATCCCATCGAAAACTTATGGAGGGAGCTGAAGATCCGAGTTGCCAAGCGACAGCCTCAAGATCTTAATGATTTACAGATGATCTGCAAAGAGGAGTGGGCCAAAATTCCATCTAACATGTGTGCAGACCTCATCATCAACTACAAAAAAGTCTGACTGCTGTGCTTGCCAACAAGGGTTTTGCCACCAAGTATTAAGTCTTGTTTGCCAAAGGGATCAAATTCTTATTTCTCTGTGCACAATGCAAATAAATATATATAATTTTGACAATGTGATTTTCTGTTTTTTTTTAAATATAATCTATCTCTCACTGGTAAAATCAACCTAGCCTAAAAATTCTAGACTGTTCATGTCTTTGACAGTGGGCAAACTTACAAAATCAGCAAGGGATCAAATACTTATTTCCTTCACTGTAATCTATGGAAACATTTCTGTCCATTTACTCCCATTCATTTCAGTTGCCATAAAGCACACACACCCTGCTGCACTGTCTATACAGAGAATACAGGAAGGGTGTGTGTGTGTGTGTGTGTGTGTGTGTGTGTGTGTGTGTGTGTGTGTGTGTGCGTGCGTGCGTGCGTGTGCGTGTCCAATATGGACGCCCCCAAGAGGTGTTTTAGAACTAAAAAAATAAATAGCTACAGCCTTTAAAGAAACATAAAAACTTTATTTTGCTTTTCTAGATTTACAGCAAATCAAATTTTTGAAACTTAGATTCCATACGTGAGACATTCCCCTTAAAGGGGTTGCTGAGAGCCCCTTTTTTTTACTTTTATAACCCATCAGGCAGATAAGATAGATAGGTGGGAGGTTTGACCTCTGTGACCTCCGCTATTCTCAAAAACAAGATATCCCAAATTCTCATTTTCGAGCAGAGAGCAGGAAAAGTATGCGTTGTCCCTCTCCATAGAGGTCAATGGGTGCCAGACAAGTGCACTCACGGAGGTCCGACCCCCACCAAATTAACTTAAGTAATAAAAATGTTGTCTATATATACTGTATATCTCAAAGACAGAATATCTATAAGACATTTTTTCTATGAATGGTAATGTACCTTTAAATAATATAGTCATACAGTTACTAAATAACACTACTACTATATAAGGAGCAAATATTATTACCATATATATTACCATCTTACTGTTACTGAACAAAACCCAGTACACGAGGACCAATATTACTAATAATAATACTATACATGCTACAAATAATACCGCCACATTATGACCACATATTACCACCCCATTGTGACTGAATAATATCAGCATAATGTTACTGAATAATACCACCGCATCATGACCACATATTACTACTACACAGTGTCTGAATCATATTACCATACTGTTACTGATTAAAATACTATACAAAGACCAATAATACCGAAATATATTGACCAGATAGTGGTAGATACCAGTTCTACATAGTCACTCTGACGACCATATAAGTAAATACAGTATAGTTACATTCAATGACTCACAGGTGACGTCTTCTCAGATTGGAGTCGTTCACTTTCCCTTTTCTTTTTCATCCAGCCCAGACCACCAAGTTCATCTCTGCAGAAATTGCAGCACAAACATCTTTGGCTCCTCACTTTTCCAACACCTTCCCCACCTTTTCACCATCCTCTACCCAAACTCACCATCCAAGACAATAATAATGTCTTCTTTTTGTTCCCCACACAGTAATAGTACCCCCTTTTATGCTCTACACATTAATAGTGCCGCCAAACCAAACAGTAATAGTATCATCTTAAAGCCTCACATAGTAACAGTGCTCCTCCTAGACACTTATAGTGCCCCCACAGAGTAATAGGGTCCCTTTTGGGCTTCCTATACAGTTATGCCTCCCTATGTGGGCCAGACATTAGTAATGTCCCTCTCTGTGCCCCCACACAGTAGTATTCCTTTTTTATGTGCCCATATAGAAGTAGTCCTCTCTTGTGCCCCCATAAAGTAGTTAGGTCCCCGTTTGTGCCCTCATATAGTAGTTTGTTCCCCCCTTTGTGCACCCATATAGTAGTTAGGCCCCCACAATAATAGTGCCCCCTTTGCACCAAAGAAAATATAAAAAAGAACTCACTCACTTTAGATGGTTCCTATGTCGAGCAGCCATGCTCTCTTCCTGCTGCCTGTCACAGGTCGCGCGATGCAGTGAGGTCACCGCGACACATGCGCTAGGGCACTGACGTCCTCAGTGTCCTCCCAACCTCTAGTTGGCCACAGGCCTAAAACAGCCTCTGCCTTACAAGAGTGTGCGGCGGGACAGAGAGCCAGTGGCTCTCTGCTCCATCATAGTAAGCAACACTTGCCCGGGGATCTGGGGCTATTGGTGGGCCCCCTTTCTCTCCAGAACCATTTCCGTACCCCCTGTGATGCCGATTGTTATGCCACTGGAGTTCTGATGTTATTTTAATTGAAAACAATAGGACATTTGTCAGTAATTCCAAGCTTTTGAACGGTAATCTCTATACATATATATTATATAATTCATGTCAAGAACAGAAGTGGCTGCAATGAGTCCCATGTGGCCTAATTGGCGCACTTGTACGTTTATCTGGATTGCACATGACTTCTCGTGTATTTGGAAGCAGGGAGAGATAGGCAGCATTAGTTCCATTCTCGGCAGCTGACATCCACGGTGAGATTTACTGCCGTATGAGTAACCTGGGTCCCATTGTTAGTGAAAACTTCTCTATTATTATTATTCAGAAACAGGATAGAGTCAGTGATTTAAGACACATGAATGAATCCAGATGCTTAGCGCTGCCATTTACAGGGCTGACATAATTCAGGATGACATGGAAAACATATCCATCTGGTTTTTCAGTTGGACAGAATAAGCTTGTAATGGGACGTTACAGTTACATCTTATATAATTTTTATATTTATTACTGATTACATTAAAATTCTAGTAAAGTCTTCTTCCTCTTCGATGTGTCTCAGGCAGCAGATGTTGAAGTCAAGTTAGAGTTAAGCCTGCCTTGGAGCGCACTCGGCTTTCTGCGCACATTGGTTAATAATAGCGTGCTCTGCAGAACAGTCACATCTAGTAATGTGCGGATTACCATCTAAACTAAGACATAGAGGATGATAGGGCGGGGTCAGGTGGTGACAAACTAGGCAATTGCAAGGGGCCTCTGTTTCCTAGATGGCCCCTAGGATTGGACTGGAGAGTAGAGCAGAAAAATATTCAGTTCTATTGTCAGTTTCAATAGTGTTATGTGGGCACTATATGTATACCTCCCAACTTTCAAGTACCACAAAGAGGTACAACTGATGCGGTGCAATTTTTTTTCTTTTAAGCCATGCCACCCTGTAGATAGCGCTACCCCTGCCCTGTAAACGAAATAGGAAGAAGATAGATAGCTAGATAGTGCTATTGGCCGGGGATTCTGCTCCTAGAGGGAAGCCCTGATGTCACTGTCCACTCCTTGAGCGAATCCCTATTGCCGACTCTGGCCGGGGACTCCGCTCCAGGAGGAGCCACTGACGTCAATGTCCATATATGCTAACAAAGTCCTGATGCCAGCCCCAAGACCTTGTGAGCACGGCCCCAGCATTAATCTAGAGACAGGAATGGGCCCTGCAATGTGATGAGGGCCGTTCCTTTCTACAAAGTAGCTTTTGCTTGGGCCCTGCTCATAAGGTCTAAAGTAACATTATATGGGCGGTATATAGACACTGGATGGCTGTATTGTATGGGTAATACATCTGTCAGGAACCGGATCCATGTCCATCAATCAGGAACCGGAACCATGTCCATCAGTCAGGAGCCGGATCCATGTCCATCAATCAGAAACCGGATCCATGTCCATCAGTCAGGTGCCGGATCCATATCCATCAGTCAGGAACCGGATCCATGTCCATCAGTCAGGAGCCGGATCCATATCCATCAGTCAGGAACCGGATTCATGTGCATCAGTCAGGAACCGGATCCATGTCCATCAGTCAGGAGCCGGATCCATATCCATCAGTCAGGAACCGGATCCATGTCCATCAGTCAGGAGCCGGATCCATATCCATCAGTCAGGAACCGGATCCATCTGCATCAGTCAGGAGCCGTATCCATGTCCATCAATCAGGAACCGGATCCATGTCCATCAGTCAGGAGCAGTATCCATGTCCATCAGTCAGGAGCCGGATCCATGTCCATCAGTCAGGAGCCGGATCCATGTCCATCAGTCGGGAGCGGAATCTGTGTCAATCACCGGATCGTCAACAGTTTGCAATAAGACAGGACATAGTTATTATTCTGGAAGCATTTTTACAATTACACTATAGATAATTCAGTCCAGCTGATGAAGTGACATTATTTGCCCGGGCAATACATTTTGGCCGATCCTTCAAAGTCATGCGATGCCGCGTCAGGTTTTTAAAACAAGTCCGCAACCTAAGATGTTTCTATTTTTACTGTTCCCCTCTTATAATTTTATTCTGCATCGTTCTAGTGTCCAGTTACTTGTGTACAGGACGGGTTATAAAAACTCCTATGACCAAATTCCATTTGCCTTTATGACAGTGATTTCCTTTGGGGCTTAAGAAACAATTAATAGCAGCATAAAACAATAACTAGGGCGTAAAATAATCGCATTAATGGGCACTGCTGTAGCAGAAAACCGGCAGCAAAGTCAAAAGTATAACTGTGCTTTACCTTCCAGCATGTTCGCTATTACTTAGCCATTAGACATGAGTACTTATATTTTTGTCACCTCTTAACCCCTTGCTGCCCGCCACACGTAAAAATTAATAGTCTCCATGCCAGTTGCCTGATCATTTACAAGCCCCCGATGATGGCACTCCATGCTCCTGTACACAGTCACACTGGCAGCCCAACTCTGAACTGTGATAGGGAACTGAAATGTTCAGTTCCATATCACTAAAGACCAAGAACAATAGAGCTCATATTGAGCACTGTGTCTCCAAATTCAGAAACCGCTGATTCTGAATTTTGGGTGTTCCCTATGAAAACCATTGATAACGTCACAGGGAGTGCAGACATGCAGAAAAGGCGTGATCTGTGTCTTCTGTGCATGTTCCTGTATATAGAGATCACTGCTAATATCTAATGGGCTGTTACAGCCTGATCGCATACACATCTTAATCCTGACTTTTAACACATTACTGTATTTTTCAGACTATAAGACGCATCTGACTATAAGATGCACCCAGGTTTTAGACAACAGAACATAGGGAAAAAAATCATATTTTACAAAAAAAATACTATTTGTTAAAAAAAATGTGTTTTGTTTCACCACATTCTGAGAGCCATAACTTTTATATTTTTTAATCTATTGAGCGGTGTGAGGGCTTATTTTTTGCGGGCCAAACTGTAGTTTTTATTGGCACCATTTTTTCGTACATACGATTTTTTGATCAGTTTTTGTTTGATTTTTTTTTTTTTTTAGCACTAAGCTGACCAAACAACGATTCTGGGGATTTTAATTTTTTTTTTGCGCCGTTCACCCTGCGAGTCAAATAATGTTATGTTGTAATAGTTCTGACTTTTACGGACGCAGCGATACCAATTTAAAAAAAATATATATATTTCACATTGTGAAAAATGGGAAAAGCTTTTTTTTTTTTTTACTTTTAATATGTTTTTTACACTCCTGAAAATGTATCAAACTTTTTTTTTTTACTCATTTTATTAGTTCCCCTAGAGGACTTCAACCAGCGATCGTTACACTGCAATACTTGGATGAGTTAGGGCATGACCACACATGGCGGAATTCCTCCGCAACTGTCCGCATCAATGCCGCACAGAATCTGCGTTGCAGATTCTGCAGCGGATCTGCACAAAATGTGCAGAAAATTGATGCGGACTGGCCGCTGCGGACTGCAGGAAAAGTGCTTCTCTTCTCCCTATTCAGTGCAGGATAGAGAGAAGGGACAGCACTTTCCCTAGTGAAAGACAAAGAAATTCATACTTACCGGCCGTTGTCTTGGTGACGCGTCCCTCTTTCGGCATCCGGCCCGACCTCCCTGGATGACGCACCAGTCCATGTGACCGCTGCAGCCTGTGCTTGGCCTGTGATTGGCTGCAGCCGTCACTTACACTGAAACGTCATCCTGGGAGGCCGGACTGGAGACAGACGCAGGGAGTTCTCGGTAAGTATGAACTTATATTTTTTTTTTACAGATACATGTATATTGAGATCGGTAGTCACTGTCCCGGGTGCAGAAACAGTTACTGCCGATCGCGTAACTCTTTCAGCACCCTGGACAGTGACTATTTACAGACGTCTCCTAGCAACGCTCCCGTCATTACGGGAGCCCCATTGACTTCCTCAGTCTGGCTGTAGACCTAGAAATACATAGGTCCAGCCAGAATGAAGAAATGTCATGGTAGTAAAACCAATACGCTCCGCAGCACACATAAGATCTGCGGACTTCATTGCGGAATTTTGACTCTCCATTGAAGTCAATGGAGAAATTCCGCCATGAGTCCGCAACCAGTCCGCCACTGCTCCGCAACAGACAGAGCATGCTGCGGACACCAAATTCCGCTCCGCAGCCTATGCTCCGCAGCGGAATTGTACGCATCGTGTAAACGAACACTGCTAAATTAAAGTGAAAGTCAATGGAGAAACGGCTCCGCTGCGGATTAACGCTGCGGAGTGTCCGCAGCGGAATTTAAGTGAAATTCCGCCATGTGTGAACCCGCCCTTACGGAAACAAGGTAACTGTCTGAGCTACGCTGTTTCCGTACATCCCATAGTAGTGAATGCCAGTTACAGAAGCAGAATGGCATGCTACGCTGTTTCCGTAACAACTATTCAGTTCTATGGGAGTTACGGAAACAGCGTAGCTCAGCGTGCACTCGGCTGTTTCCGTAACTCCCGACCACCTAACCAGGAAATGGCCGGGAGACAACGGAGCCGAGTAAGATAGAACGAGGTTAAGGCTGGGTTCACACGACCTATTTTCAGATGTAAACGAGGCGTATTATGCCTCATTTTACATCTGAAAATGCGGCTACAATACGTCGGCAAACATCTGCCCATTCATTTGAATGGGTTTGCCGACGTACTGTGCAGACGACCTGTAATTTACGCGTCATCGTTTGACAGCTGTCAAACGACGATGCGTAAATTGACTGCCTCGGCAAAGAAGTGCAGGACACTTCTTTGCTACGTAATTTGAGCTGTTCTTCATTGAAGTCAATGAAGAGCAGCTCAAGATTTACGAGCGTCACAGACGCCTCGCATAATGCGAGGAGGAGCTTTTACGTCTGAAACGAGGCAGCTATTTTCTCCTGAAAACAGTCTGTCATTTCAGACGTAAAAGCCTGCTACCGTGTGCACATACCCTTAGGAGGCCCCATTCTAGAGATAAGTGCCAGTTCCAGAGGTGAGACCCGCATCTATCTGACATTTATGACATATCCTGTGTATATATCATAAATGTCTTTCATGGGAAAACCCCTATAAATGTAGCGATCGCTATTGAGCGCAGCATTTGACTAGTTAAACGGCCAAAAACAGTGAGATCGCTGTTCCTGGCCGTTAGAGCAGCGTGTCAGCTGTAAAACACAGCTGACACCTGCAGTGTTTGGAGCGGGCTCAGCGCATGAGCCGCGCCGCTAGAAGCATCATCCCCTCCCCGCTCCATGAAGTGCCAGCACATCATGGGTCAGGAAGGGGTTAAGTAAGGAAGTGGTCAGGGGGCCCAGCTCAGCCGGGTCCCTTGACTGCCGACTATAAGACGCAGGGACTTTTTAGCAAGATTTATTCTTGCTAAAAATTGCGTCTTATAGTCCGAAAAATACGGTAAACACACAGTGTCAATAAACTTTATCTTGACTTTTTCAATGGCTTTTGTTGTGGATATCAAACTGCAGAAAGTTATCAGAGTCAAGATAAACTTGCCTACATCTGTATGCCAAACAATATTTGGCATTGGGAGAATTACAGGAACTATTTTTTAGGTAAAAATTATTCATTGCACAATCTACCTTAAAACAGAGCATGAAAAACTAGAAAAAAAAATTAGATTTTTCTTCCTGTGCCTGACCATTTTTCTCTAAATAAGATCTACAAAATAAAAAAATACTAATCCTATGTACCACAAAAGCCCCGGGTCATGAAAAGTTGGATGAGAAATTGAAAAGCATAAGAATACATAAATAAATACAAGAAACATTGACCAGGATACGCTCCTTCATCGAGTTCTCTCCCAAATTGGAATCCAAAGGACGTGACGTGTCCATGAAGGTGCACATTATGTCTTCTCTTCTCTACGCCAGGGCTAGTCTATTCCTCTATATGTTCCATCCCTCCCCTGGTCCACAGTAAGAGATAAAGGGGACCATAATGATATATATGCCCGTTCTGCTGTATCACATTTCCCGTAGGATTATTTCATATATCTGTAGGTCATACTTGCCAACGCTCTCGGGAATCCTCCATGTGCCCCACATACTCACCGCTCCCCATTCCTGCGCTTCTCTCCCCTCCAGGGCGTCACCACAGACAATGTCCTAAAGTCAAGTACCGTCAGGACATTGTCAGCAGAGACACCCTGGAGCGGGAGGGTGTTGCAATAACGGGTAGAGGTAAGTATCTGATGTCTAGTCTGCGGTCTGTAAGTTTGGGGTCTGGTTTGGGTTCTATAAACAGTAAGGTCTGTAAAGGGGTATATTTTGGTGGTCTGGTCCGGCTTCTGTATTTATAAGGTTTTTTTTATCTTATCTGGGGTCAGTATTTTCTAGGCGGTCTGAACTGGGGTCTGTAATTTTTAGGAGGTCTGGTCTGGGGCCCCTTATTTATTTGGGGATCTTTTATTATTAGATATGGGGGGCTGGGATAATCTTATTTAATATGTATTTATGGGTCTGTTTTTGTTTTGTGTATCTGGTCTGGGGTCTGTATGTGTTTAGGGGGTCTGGCGTGTGGTTTGTATTTATTTTGGGGTGTGCTGAAAGGTGTTATATGCCCTATTTGTGATTCAAATGCCCTATATTCGGAGGCCGTCCTATATAAACATGCAGGGGCGTAAAGCTGAAATAAATTTGGGCCACCTGCACTGCTGTCTTTTCCTTCCTTTGGAATCTCCCTGATGTCCCTTCTCAAATGTTGGCAAGTATGAGGTTAGTGGCGGTCCCTTTAAAGTGGCAGTACGGCTGCACTTGGGAGATCTGCTCTCCACAATAAGGAGAATAATAGCCTATGGGGGAGCAGATCTCCTGAAGTCCGTGTGATTGTATTCTAAGTTGGCACCAAGCCTGTCTGTCTAAACAAGGCTATATGAGTGACCAATAAGAAGACACATTGTACTTGGTATTGAATTGACCCCAGGGGCGTAGCTAAAGGCTCATGGGTCCCGATGAAAAACTTCTTAATCATGTCCCTATTGCTAATACAGTAATTTCCTGTCTAAATCACACTACCCCTTTAAGATACAATAAAAATATTATAACACATTTGTAATTATAAAAATAGACAAACATATGTACTAATAAATATTAATTACATTTACAAAGAATCTTTGTACAAGTAATCAAAAGAAAGCAGAAGGCAAAGCGATATACAATTTTTTACCACTAAGTTCCATAAATTATCGGACAGTCAGTGCCAGAAAAGCTAATTATGAAATAATTAGAGATGTCTCATTATCAATGAAAACTGCAGCTTGTGTCTAATGGAGCTGATTAGTGTGTTATACAGTGTCCTCCAGAAAAGCAATGGCCGCTACCCAAAATGCAATGTGTTTATTTTTCTAATAGAACTACAATATATACAATTATGTATTCAATATATACTCCAATAGGTACTGCCATATTAACTTGTGAGGATTTTTACTGAATTATATGCTCCATTCACACCAAGAGCTGCATTTAAAATTTAGTTTGCTGCAATTTTGATGCTGTCAGTACTTTTCTGCCCATTTCAAAAGGCCGTAATATACATTATGTGACTGAATATTATGGGGTTAGATGATTAACAGCCTGGGGCGAGATGATTAATGCAGTCACACACCTAAGTGGCCCATATAAACTTATGCTGGGCAAGTATGTTGGAACGTGCATTTGATGTTGCGTACGACAACCCAAAATAACATGCAGGTCGTCCTGGTTGCAATTTATTACCTGTTGTGAGGCACCGGATGTACCAAATTTCCAAGCTATAGGCTCCCAGAGTCTCACTGAAGCCCGAGTCTTAAAGTGGTTGTACAGTATTAGAAAAGCATGGCTACTTTCTTCAAAAACTAGTGCCGTACCTGTCCACAGGTTGTGTGTGATATTGCTACTTAGGCCCATTAACGTCAATAAACTTCTAGTGCAATACCAGACACAGCCTGTGTGGATATGGGGGGCGCTGTTTCTCGGAGAAAGTAGCCATGTTTTTCTGAACCTGTACAACCCCTTAAAAGGGCTGTCTGGTTTAGAGAACTTATTTTCAACAAACCTTATAAGGGAAGTTAATAGAGACAAAACCTCATTCAGGATCCTTATCTATTAGCCAGAGCAGAGAACAAAGAATATCTCTAATTCTGGAGGACTCAGCGCTTCCATGTATTACAGGAACAGCACATTGATTTTGATAGGAATTGTGTAATGCGTCTTGTAATGCCCCTGTAATGGCGCTGCAGGGGAATCAAACACTTATTGTTAGGTTTCTTTACACATTACAATTCTTTGCTAAAGAAACATCCTACTATCAGCTAATCATCGATATACCCTTCTAACAAAAAAAAGCATACAACCCATTAAACTGCATGGTGCCCCACGTCATGAGTGTAACGACCAGAGACCTACATTTTAAGGCGATCGCAGGAGAACAGTGATTATGCCCATACAATCACAAGCAGGGTACAGCAGTTTAAGGAGCAGTATAATAGTAGTTATATACTTGTCCATAGGGGCAGTATTATAGTAGTTATATTCTTGTATATAGCGGGCAGTATTATAGTAGTTATATTCTTGTATATAGGAGCAGTATTATAGTAGTTATATTCTTGTATATAGGAGCAGTATTATAGTAGTTATATTCTTGTATATAGGGGCAGTATTATAGTAGTTATATTCTTGTATATAGGGGCAGTATTATAGTAGTTATATTCTTGTATATAGAGGCAGTATTATAGTAGTTATAGTCTTGTACATAGGAGCAGTATTATAGTGGTTATATTCTTGTATATAGGGGGCAGTATTATAGTAGTTATATTCTTGTATATAGGAGCAGTATTATAGTAGTTATATTCTTGTATATGGGAGCATTATTATAGTAGTTATATTCTTGTATATAGGGGTAGTATTAAAGTAGTTATATTCTTGTATATAGGGGCAGTATTATAGTAGTTATATTCTTGTATATAGAGGCAGTATTATAGTAGTTATAGTCTTGTACATAGGAGCAGTATTATAGTGGTTATATTCTTGTATATAGGGGGCAGTATTATAGTACTTATATTCTTGTATATAGAGGCAGTATTATAGTAGTTATAGTCTTGTACATAGGAGCAGTATTATAGTGGTTATATTCTTGTATATAGGGGGCAGTATTATAGTAGTTATATTCTTGTATATAGGAGCAGTATTATAGTAGTTATATTCTTGTATATGGGAGCATTATTATAGTAGTTATATTCTTGTATATAGGGGTAGTATTATAGTAGTTATATTCTTGTATATAGGGGCAGTATTATAGTAGTTATATTCTTGTATATAGGGGCAGTATTATAGTAGTTATATTCTTGTATATAGGGGCAGTATTATAGTAGTTATATTCTTGTATATAGGGGCAGTATTATAGTAGCTATATTCTTGTATATAGGGGCAGTATTATAGTAGTTATATTCTTGTATATAGGAGCACTATTATAGTAGTTATATTCCTGTATATAGGAGCAGTATTATAGTAGTTATATTCTTGTATATAGGGGGCAGTATTATAGTAGTTATATTCTTGTACATAGGAGCAGTATTATAATAGTTATATTCTAGTATATAGGGGCAGTATTATAGTAGTTATATTCCTGTATATAGGGGGCATTATTATAGTAGTTATATTCTTGTATATAGGGGCAGTATTATAGTAGTTATATTCTTGTATATAGGGGGCATTATTATAGTAGTTATATTCTTGTATATAGGGGCAGTATTATAGTAGTTATATTCTTGTATATAGGAGTAGTATTATAGTGGTTATATTCTTGTATATAGGAGCAGTACTATAGTGGTTATATTTTTGTATATAGGAGCAGTATTATAGTAGTTATATTCTTGTATATAGGGGGCAGTATTACAGTAGTTATATTCTTGTACATAGGAGCAGTATTATAATAGTTATATTCTAGTATATAGGGGCAGTATTATAGTAGTTATATTCTTGTATATAGGGGCAGTATTATAGTAGTTATATTCTTCTATATAGGGGCAGTATTATAGTAGTTATATTCTTGTATATAGGAGGCAGTATTATAGTAGTTAGATTCTTGTATATAGGGGCAGTATTATAGTAGTTATATTCTTGTATATAGGGGCAGTATTATAGTAGTTATATTCTTGTATATAGGGGGCATTATTATAGTAGTTATATTCTTGTATATAGGGGCAGTATTCTAGTGGTTATATTCTTGTATATAGGAGTAGTATTATAGTAGTTATATTCTTGTATATAGGGGCAGTATTATAGTAGTTATATTCTTGTATATAGGAGCAGTATTATAGTAGTTATATTCTTGTATATAGGAGCAGTATTATAGTAGTTATATTCTTGTATATAGGAGCAGTATTATAGTAGTTATATTCTTGTATATAGGGGGCAGTATTATAGTAGTTATATTCTTGTATATAGGGGGCAGTATTATAGTAGTTATATTCTTGTATATAGGAGGCAGTATTATAGTAGTTATATTCTTGTATATAGGAGGCAGTATTATAGTAGTTATATTCTTGTATATAGGGGGAATTATTATAGTAGTTATATTCTTGTATATAGGAGGCAGTATTATAGTAGTTATATTCTTCTATATAGGGGGGCAGTATTATAGTAGTTATATTCTTGTATATAGGAGCAGTATTATAGTAGTTATATTCTTGTATATAGGGGCAGTATTATAGTAGTTATAATCTTGTATATAGGGGCAGTATTATAGTAGTTATAATCTTGTATATAGGAGCAGTATTATAGTAGTTATATTCTTGTATATAGGGGCAGTATTATAGTAGTTATAATCTTGTATATAGGGGCAGTATTATAGTAGTTATAATCTTGTATATAGGAGCAGTATTATAGTAGTTATAATCTTGTATATAGGGGCAGTATTATAGTAGTTATAATCTTGTATATAGGGGCAGTATTATAGTAGTTATATTCTTGTACATAGGAGGCAGTATTATAGTAGTTATATTCTTGTATATAGGAGCAGTATTATAGTAGTTATATTCTTGTATATAGGGGCAGTATAATAGTAGTTATATTCTTGTATATAGGGGCAGTATTATAGTAGTTATATTCTTGTATATAGGGGACAGTAGTATAGTAGTTATATTCTTGTATATAGGAGCAGTATTATAGTAGTTATATTCTTGTATATAGAGCAGTATTCTAGCAGTTATATTCTTGTATATGGGGTAATATTATAGTAGTTATATTCTTATACATGGGGGCAGTATTTTATTAGATATTTCTTGTATAAAGGGGGAAGTATAGTAGTTATTTATAAAGTTTTTACTTTTCTTCCCCATTAAGGGGGTGTCAATATGCTGCTCCTAAAGGCAAAAAATAATATACAGTGGAGGAAATAAGTATTTGATCCCTTGCTGATTTTGTAAGTTTGCCCACTGTCAAAGTCATGAACAGTCTAGAATTTTTAGGCTAGGTTAATTTTACCAGTGAGAGATAGATTATATATATAAAAAAAAAGAAAATCACATTGTCAAAATGATATCTATTTATTTGCATTGTGCACAGAGAAATAAGTATTTGATCCCATACCAACCATTAAGAGTTCAGCCTCCTCCAGACCAGTTACACGCTCCAAATCAACTTGGTGCCTGCATTAAAGACAGCTGTCTTAAATGGTCACCTGTATAAATGACTCCTGTCCACAGACTCAATTAATCAGTCTGACTCTAACCTCTACAACATGGGCAAGACCAAAGAGCTTTCTAAGGATGTCAGGGACAAGATCATAGACCTGCACAAGGCTGGAATGGGCTACAAAACCATAAGTAAGACGCTGGGTGAGAAGGAGACAACTGTTGGTGCAATAGTAAGAAAATGGAAGACATACAAAATGACTGTCAATCGACATCGACCTGGGGCTCCATGCAAAATCTCAACTCGTGGGGTATCCTTGATCCTGAGGAAGGTGAGAGCTCATCCGAAAACTACACGGGGGAACTTGTTAATGATCTCACGGCAGCTGGGACCACAGTCACCAAGAAAACCATTGGTAACACATTACGCTGTAATGGATTAAAATCCTGCAGTGCCCGCAAGGTCCCCCTGCTCAAGAAGGCACATGTACAGGCCCGTCTGAAGTTTGCAAATGAACATCTGGATGATTCTGAGAGTGATTGGGAGAAGGTGCTGTGGTCAGATGAGACTAAAATTGAGCTCTTTGGCATTTTCTCAACTCGCCGTGTTTGGAGGAAGAGAAATGCTGCCAATGACCCAAAGAACACCGTCCCCACTGTCAAGCATGGAGGTGGAAGCATTATGTTTTGGGGGTGTTTCTCTGCTAAGGGCACAGGACTACTTCACCGCATCAATGGGAGAATGGATGGAGCCATGTACCGTCAAATCCTGAGTGACAACCTCCTTCCCTCCACCAGGACATTAAAAATGACTCGTGGCTGGGTCTTCCAGCACGACAATGACCCGAAACATACAGCCAAGGCTACAAAGGAGTGGCTCAAAAAGAAGCACATTAAGGTCATGGAGTGGCCTAGCCAGTCTCCAGACCTTAATCCCATCGAAAATTTATGGAGGGAGCTGAAGATCCGAGTTGCCAAGCGACAGCCTCGAAATCTTAATGATTTACAGATGATCTGCAAAGAGGAGTGGGCCAAAATTCCATCTAACATGTGTGCAAACCTCATCATCAACTACTAAAAATGTCTGACTGCTGTGCTTGCCGACAAGGGTTTTGCCACCAAGTATTAAGTCTTGTTTGCCAAAGGGATCAAATACTTATTTCTCTGTGCACAATGCAAATAAATATATATAATTTTGACTATGTGATTTTCTTATTTTTTTTTTATATAATCTATCTCTCACTGGTAAAATTAACCTAGCCTAAAAATTCTAGACTGTTCATGTCTTTGACAGTGGGCAAACTTACAAAATCAGCAAGGGATCAAATACTTATTTCCTTCACTGTACAATATCTGTGATGAGTGGAACATTTTTTAGAAATACACAATCTTTCACAATCTCTTTTCCATTTATTTTAGGAATATGTGGGTCTCCTTGCTGCCACTTCATTCATTTTCTACGGGGCTGCCGGACACAAATGTATCAGTCCTATGTGAAACAACGGCTTTACAAGGACAGCCTTAGTCCTGAGGGTTCGGATATCTTATAGGTTAATTATGCAGCCATCGCTAATGCTTTTATCATTAGTAATAAATTAATTTATGCAGAACGACTCCCAACACTGTCGTCACAATTACTTAATCTGAATTTTCTAACCTTGAGCGTTAATACAAATATCTGACGCAGGACAAATAATCATGTTTTAATAATGATGAATGAATACATCCCGGGAGAGACTCCGCTGACTGCCAACATATTAGGAAGCAAAATATTTGTGTTCATCTTATCTCAAGATAAGGCATTTTAACTCCTTAATGACCAGGTGCATTTTTTTATTTTTTGCCCCTCTGCCTTTCAGCAGCCATAACTTTTTGATTTTTTCATTGATGTGGCTTTATGAGGACTTGTCTGCGCTGTTTGCGGGTAAAATAAATTACTGTGTAATTTATGTTATTTATTTTTGTGGCCTGAATATAGAAAAAAGTGATTTTCAACATTGTTTTTTTTTTGTTTATTTTTTATGCTGTTAACCTGTTAAATAAATTCTTCAGGTTTTTTGTTTTTATGTACTGTATGGGCAAGAAAATATATTTTATTCTAAATAATGACTTCTGATGTGATCAATTGTGAGTGATATTACAGTAAAGTAGAAGTGTTTAGGAACCTCAGCAACTCAGCCACGAAGTACAGACCACGTAAAGTTACACAGCCAGGTTGCCGAGTGCTGAAGCATATAGTGCAAAAAAGTCGCCAACGCTCTTAGGACTCAATAACTAACTACAAACCTCCTCTGGTAATAACTTCTGCACAAAAACTGTGCCCAGGAGCTTCATAGCATGGGGGCCGAGCAGCTGCATGCCAGACTTACATCACCAAGCACAATGCCGAGCGTCGGATGGAGTGGTGTAAAGACGCCGCCACTGAACTCTGGAGCGGTGGAAACGTGTTCTGTGGAGTGACGCTTCTCTATCTGGCGTCTGATGGATGAGTCTGGGTTTGGTGAATGCCAAGAGAACATTACCTGCCTGACTGCATTGTGCCAGCTCTAAAGTCTGGTGGTGGAGAAGGGATAATTCTGTGGGGTTGTTTTTCAGGGGTTGACCTAGGCCCCTTAGTTTCAGTGAAGGGGAATCTTAATGTGTCAGCATACAAGATATTTTGGACAATTGCAGCTTCCAACTTTGTGGGAATAGTTTGGGGTTTGGCCCTTTCCTGTTCCAGCATGACTGCGCCCCAGTGCACAAGGTCCAGAAAGACTTGGTTGGTTGGTTGGTTGGTTGGTTGGGTGAGTTTGGAGTGGAAGAACTTGACTGGCCACACAGAGCCCTGACCTCAACCCCATCCAACACCTTTGAGATTAACTAGATTGGAGATTATGAGCGAGGCTCTCTCCCTCAACATCAGTATCTAATCTCATAAATGTTTTTCTGGTTGATGGGCAAAAACTCCCACAGACACTCCAAAATCTTGTAGAAAACCCCCAGAAGAGTGGAAGCTGTTTTACTGCAAAGGGGACGACCAATTCCATAATAATATCTTTGGATTTAGAATAGGATGTCATAAAATCTAAGTACAACTTGACCAGGGTCCTCCGCTACCTATGGGGCTCCAATTTCCATTTCCCTCAAGTGCCATCCAGAAACTTCCAGCAGCAAGACATAGAAGCCAGGACCTCTTTCTCAAATATGCCATCTACCTGCACCGCTAACTACAAAAAGTGGCAGAGTGTTCATGTTTATTTTCAGAGGGAAAGGAAGATAGGCAGCTGCCAGACACGTCCACTCTGCTTACCTCTTGGAAAATAAATGTATGGCTGCTCACTTCTTTCATTTCTTACTGATGAGATGGCCTGTAGGTAATGATGTCATTATTGGTTTCATAATTTTGACAAATAGACTGGGATTGCCCAGTTGTCGGAGGGCTGCGAAAGTCAGAAAATGAGAGAGTAGTGTTATCTGGGGAGTGCTAGTGATGTCACATATTAAGGGGTGGGGTTATCTGTGGAGAGCTCATGATGTCACACAGTGAGGGGGCAGTGTTATGCAGGTAGGGCTTGTGATGTCACATATTAAGGGGTTGGGGTTATCTGGGGAGAGCTCATGATGTCACACAGTGAGGGGGCAGTGTTATGCAGGTAGGGCTTGTGATGTCACATATTAAGGGGTGGGGTTATCTGTGGAGAGCTCATGATGTCACACAGTGAGGGGGCAGTGTTATGCAGGTAGGGCTTGTGATGTCACATATTAAGGGGTTGGGGTTATCTGGGGAGAGCTCATGATGTCACATAGTGAAGGAGCATCATTTTCTGGATAGGGCTGTTGATCAATCACAGAGTGACTTGACTGAAGAGATTTTCATTAAGACCTTTAAGACCTGCCATTGGGAAGGTAACAAAGTATTATACAAAATAATTTTATATAAAATTATTACATTGAGGGAAAAAGATGTATTCATTAAAAATGTTTATGGTAAGGGCCTAGCACGGGAATATATATACCATAGAGGCAGGGAGGATTTGGTGAGAGGGGGTCCAGCCCTGGTCAGTCCCATTTACTTTGCTACTGGATGGTGAGAACCTATACAAGACTCCACTCTACAGAGTATAGGCATTGTAGGCAAATATGGGGGTGGGGAAGTGTCCCAAAGGTCAGACCGGTTTGGAGGGGAAAGCAAACATCACGCCCTTCTGTCCTGGATGGACCATTATGGGAGTGCAAATTTTGAGTTTTTGCTATAGGGCCCCCTCTCGTCTATGTAAGCCATTGGGGCTTAGATTAAAAACTTTCCCCCAATTTCACTGTAAAATAATTTTAGTTTTTAAATTCTATTTATCTGTTTTATTGTTATCACTGTCTTGGGGGGGAGAAATTTGCCTATTTACGGATCATTGTAGGCCAGGGATGTAATATCACTAGGCAAATTGCCATCTAGATATCTGAAAAAGCTGAATGCAAACCCCACGGGAGATATAATGTCGGCCATATTTGATTCCTTTTTTAATAAAGCCCGCAATATTCAGCCCCGTCACACAGACGACCTAGGCACGTGCCACCTTGCACAGCACAACCCGTTTTTCAAGTACTTCAGTGCAGTAAATAAGCAGTCGCAGGCAGCAATGAATTGTACAAGGTTATCTATTAATATTACACAGTGGACAGGATTTGCTATTAACACAATGCCCTCTACACCCTGTACTAAGGTGACCTTTCCCTGCCAACGTCTGACTAAAACCCTGATGTCACCCTGTTTTCTCTCCAACCCTTTGGGCATAATGCAGAATCTGATGACACTGGAGCATTCATAGGTCCAGATTGGGTGAGTAGATGCTGATGAGGTTAAAACGACTGGGTGACACCAGGGACCAGTCGCTGTCACTGAGTCAGAAGATGACATCAACATTACAGCTTTGCTTTTCTATTGGCAAAAAAATGGGCTTAGAACGGTGCTACTATTGTTTAGTGTCTAATACTGGCATTCACAGGGGCACAGAAGCCGCTGCCTGTTAATCTGATCAAATTTTGTTTGAAACACAAAATCCTAAAGGCCGCTGCTTTATTCTGCTAATTGATCAGGGAAACAAGTCACTGTTTAATGGCAAAGGAGGGAGGCGGTAATGTAATCCTCTAAGGTTGTCTGCAGAGTCATGAGAAAAAAGTGCACATGCTGGTGGTATAGATGAATATAATAATATAAAACAATGATATAATATACAATAGAATATAATACAATGTAAAAAGTAAAAAAAGTACAATATACAATATGAAACAATAGAATATAGTGTTATATCAAAATAATACAATGTAAAAAGTAAAAAAAGTACAATATACAATATGAAACAATAGAATATAGTGTTATATCAAAATAATACAATGTAAAAAGTAAAAAAGGTACAATATACAATATGAAAAAAATAGAATATAGTGTTATATCAAAATAATACAATGTAAAAAAAGTACAATATACAATATGAAACAATAGAATATAGTGTTATATCCAAATAATACAATGTAAAAAGTAAAAAAAGGTACAATATGAAACAATAGAATATAGTGTTATATCAAAATAATATAATGTAAGAAGTAAAAAAAAGTACAATATACAATATGATACAATACAGAAATACAATAAATAATGTTATACAATTGAATATAGTGTCATAAAAAAATAATACAACAAAATTAATATGATATAGTATAACTATAAATAATAACATATAATTATACAATTTATAATACAATGCAATGATATGTTGTACTACAATATAAAATGTAATACAATATAAAAAAATAGAATATAGTATAATACATGTGCCAATATAAATATACAATATACAATACAATGATATATTATACAATATACGGTAATATGGTATAATAATAAAGTAACACATTACAAAATGTACACTATACAATATGATACAATATAAATATACAATATATAATATTATACAATAAAATATAGTGTAATTAAAAAGACTAATACAACATAAAAAATACAATATAATATAGTATAATTATAATAAAATGTGACACAATATATAATACCATTATATATTATGCAATATAAAATATTATATATAATAGCACAGTCCTGTAATATGTAAGAGTGACCGCGCACTATAACTCCAGTTGATCTCCCACTCCTGAACTCCTCACATGCAGATTGGAAATGCAGATCCTTACTAGCCCTGAAGCTGCGGATAAGCATTAATAACAATGGCAGGCTGTTGCAAGACATTTTCTTCTATCACATGGGGAAAAATTCTATACTGGGCTCTGTTCACATGACGTTAGAGCCCTATGTTCGGCATATGCTCCGTGAAAGCTCCTGACGCATAAGCCGGACGTATCCATCGGCCATCATTCGAACAGCATATGCCAAAAGTCTGCCCTTTTGGCATGGCGGGCCGGTATGCTTTGGCATACCTTGCTTTTTGCTGTATGGAATAATGTAGCAGACTATATTATTCTATGTAAAAAATATACAAGAAAAATTGTTCCGCTCACCACTCATTCGAAGTAAAGACGCCACATTCCATGATTATTCGGTGAACGGGCAAGAGAGCTACGTCGGGAGTAGTTAGAAAGCCAAGGAAAAAAGTTAGAGGTCCAGCACAAGATATGATGGGAAAAAATACAAAACTGTTTATTTAAGTCAAAATTAAAACAAGAAATTAAAAAAATTGCGGGAGAGAACGCCTTCTTTCTCGGGATTTTTTAATTTCTTATATTATTCTATACAAGGGAAAACAGTGAAGAAAAAAAAAAATTGTATACCGCGGGGTCTACAATTTTTTTAAATGTGGTCCTATGGGTCATGTACACCACAGTATGCCTGTACAGCGGCATACCTCGCAGCTTTTCATCAGAAATATACATCACGAAAAGCACAAACGTGATGTGAATAGAGGCTTCCACTCCTTCCTGGGCCTAATTCAAACCTTATTATTTGACAGACAACTTTGCCCTGTGAAGTTCATTCTGGAACACAGCTCCACTGAAAAATGAAAACTTAGCTGTACTGAGAACACTTTCTGTTTAATCAATGTGCGCTATGTTATTCACTCCGTTAATTATCTTCCCGATCAGTTAATGTTCTGAGCTACAGCAGCCATTTTTACCAGCTACAGAACTATTAATTAGTCACAGAGTCACCCAAGCTCCATAGAACTGCATAGGCGCTGCCCTCTCCTGCACTTTCTGCCATCCTCTCTCATTGGCTCCTCCTGTTTTGCTATGTACTGAATACAATGCTGTGTGTGAATAGTCAAGGAGTATAAAGCTAAACTTTTTTTCCAGTAAGACCGCAGTGTACTAAAGGATGTCTCCACGTGAAGTTTTACATCAATAACCAGAGATCTATTGAAGGACACACCCTGATATTTTTTATTTTGCAAAAAAACTGATTTGATTCGATATATAATAACGGAAGCTGGGCTCCATGGCGACGTTTAATCATGCAATGGCTGTGGTAAAACCACAACCGCCACATGATCTTAATGTTTCACTATGGGGCAAAATGTTGACGATAATCTAAAAAATTCCAAAATGCTCACAATTCTTGCAATTGTCACCCACGTTGGCCGTTTCTTTTTCCCCTACAGACCAACATTCTGAAATTACCACAAGAGTGACATGGAGCACTAGCCGGATGCTGTCCGTGTATGCTGGGAGTTGTAGTTGGAGAGCAACAGGTGGGAGACTAGTGTCCTCTATGATCTTAGGCCTCTTGGATCCTGATGTGTTGACTCTTGGAAAGTCTAGCATGGCCTGTCCACTGGAACATACAATACAGTCGATCATTACTCCGAGATTTCCTCTGATTAATATCCGTTGATTTGCAAGATATTGTGATGCTTGACTTGTAACGTCTATTGCTGAAGGTCTGAATCTGGCACGAGTTGCATAAACAGCCGGTCTCCCCCCGGCAATGATTTGGCCTTAATTATTGCATAATTATTTTGACCCATCTGTGACTATACTGAGCGTACAATTCTTCAAGGCACTGAGTCTTCCACCGATCGCTAAAACAAAGTGGCAGAAGTGCTTGTGTGAGCGCTCAGCCACTTAGTTTCTGTTTGGCTTTTTCCGAAAAGCCGATGTAGCGGAGTACGGGGTCATAGACATTCTATTGAGCCCGTACTTGGATAAATTGATTTCCAGAAAAAGCCAAACAGATACGAAGTGGCTGAGCGTTCACGCGAACGCTTCGGCCTCTTAGTTTTAGCGATTGGTCGGGGTCTCAGTGCTCGGACCCCCACCAATCAAAACCTCTGACATGTCACTATGACATGTCAGAAGTTTGTTGAATGTTTAGTTACCCTTTAAGAGTACATGTTGTGTGTCACCTGTCATATTCTGTAGCCTGTAAGGCGTGTTTATGTGTGTGTCATTGCTTTGTGCTTTTTAAAGTGAAATTACGATCTGCATTCAAATTAATGGTTGGGCTCCACCTAGTGGTAGGCATACCATATGTGCAGCTGCACAGGGGCTCTATACTATTGGGGCTCCGCCACCGCCTTGCATTAAAATCAATGGTTGAGCTCAATCTAGTGCTGTGACATCACAACCATGTTTCCGTCAAGTGACTGCTGCGACATCAAATCTTTTTTTCTGTCAGGTAAGCTGCTGTGACAAGTGGGATTTAGTCAGGTGACATCAAATAGTGGGTTTCGGTCAGGTAACTGCTGTGATATCACATTTTTGTCTCCATTCACTCACTAAAAAGCACAGATTTTGGGGAAAAATGGCAAGGAATTGATACATAAAGTATATTTGAAAGTTTCAGAACTCTTCATTATACAATGATTAAACTTAATTGACATAAAACAGAACATCCGTGTGCCTTCGTATGAAATTTAAGGCACACAGAAGTACAATATGGACCCTCAGACTTCTATAGGTGCTATGTTATGGATTGATATTGCGCCAGATTTGTAATATTGTTGTGGGCCTTAGGTCTTATTCACACAAACGTAGACATGGACGCATGTATTTCAATGGGGCCATTCAACGGACCGTATGAAGGATCTGTTGAAAAATAGAACATGTCTTATTTTCTTCCATTTTCACGGATCCCTCCACAGACTCAAGTCTATGAGGATCCGTGAAAATGGGACCCGCACGGGTGAAACAGGTGAAACTCTCTTTTTTCACGTCCACGTTTCCCCACGTTCGTGTGAATAAGCCCTTAGTGTTAGGAAACCATAACCATAAAGTGAGACCAAACTGCTGTAAAACTCATTACTAAAAAGTAGAGGTAAAATAAATACTATATGGAGGAAATCCATACAGAGTAGGACCCGTCATGTGTAATGTACGCATTTTACATTGAGCAGTCCCTTCTATCCCTGTCTGCTACAATGAAAAATTATTTACAATTAAAATATTCTATTTTCCATCTCCTTCACATCCAATATATCTGATCTATTGCAGGTTCGCAAAACGTCCGTAAATCATATATAAAGGTGAAAAGCAAATGAGCTGAACATAAATCAACTCCCGGTATTCATACAAATATTGCGCTGTTGGCCTGTTATGGCGAATGACTATTCCGGGGATGAAGCAATGGGCCAAGGAATCGGAGCTCAGGGGTCCCTTCATGTCTCCCCTGTATGAGCTGCACTTACACTGCAGGTCAATGGTGCAATGTGGAGGACGAGATTAATCATAGCGGCGCGTAAGATATGTCAGCGCTTGGCCGTAAAAGAAATTATAAAACAAGACGCTTCCTATGGGGACTAGCCTTGAGATCGATCTGATCTCGCCCTCTTCATTATAATCCTGATGTTATTGTATCTGAGCAACTTTGGGGCCTAATAGAAAACACAGCACTTTAATGGGGTCTGAACATACTGGGAATATCGTACATCCAGCCGACAAATATATATTAAGGGCGAACAATGAGTCTGAGGGCAATTATACAAGTCTGGGAAATACAATGTGGCTTCTAAAGTCCTTTTTATAATACAGTTGGGAAATACTCTGTGCTGCTGTGATCATTCCGGCAATCCGACTGGATGAAAATGCTGAAATCCCAAATTACATACAGTTAAATGTTTTGGACTTAACAAAAACATCATATATTAATGTGACATATTTATGCCTTTATGACTATTAGTGCTGGACTGGGAACACTGGGGATGTGTCCATATAATGTCAGTGACTGGACTGACATTAGAATGTTAAATCCAGTTTAATCAGCATTCAGCAGGGAGAAAGGGGAAAGATTGATTTTTAAGGAACAATTTGAATCATCCCAAAAAAAATAATGAAAAAAAATATTGTTCATACACTAAATAATGTTCATGTTTAGTTAACTCTGACAGAAGCTATTTTTTTTGTCTCGTAGGAGGCAATGAGCAGACAAGAGGAGAGTGGAGAACAAGAATATAATCACTATACTACTGCCCCCTATATACAAGAATATAACTACTATAATACTGCCCCCTATATACAAGAATATAACTACTATAATACTGCCCCCTATGTACAAGAATATAACTACTATAATACTGCTCCTATATACAAGAATATAACTACTATAATACTGCCCCTATGTACAAGAATATAACTACTATAATACTGCCCCACTATATACAAGAATATAACTACTATAATACTGCTCCTATATACAAGAATATAACTACTATAATACTGCCCCTATGTACAAGAATATAACTACTATAATACTGCTCCTATATACAAGAATATAACTACTATAATACTGCTCGCTATCTACAAGAATATAACTACTATAATACTGCCTCCTATATACAAGAATATAACTACTATAATACTGCCCCTATATACAAGAATATAACTACTATAATACTGCTCCTATATACAAGAATATAACTACTATAATACTGCCCCTATGTACAAGAATATAACTACTATAACACTGCTCCTATGTACAAGAATATAACTACTATAATACTGCCCCTTATATACAAGAATATAACTACTATAATACTGCTCCCTATATATAAGAATATAACTATTATAATACTGCTCCTATATACAAGAATATAACTACTATAATACTGCTCCTATGTACAAGAATATAACTACTATAATACTGCTTCCTATATACAAGAATATAACTACTATAATACTGCCCCCTATATACAAGAATATAACTACTATAATACTGCCCCTATATACAATAATATAACTACTATAATACTGCACCTATATACAAGAATATAACTACTATAATACTGCCCCTATATACAAGAATATAACTACTATAATACTGCCCCCTATATACAAGAATAGAACTACTATAATACTGCTCCTATATACAAGACTATAACTACTATAATAATGCCCCTATATACAAGAATATATCTACTATAATACTGCTCCTATATACAAGAATATAACTACTATAATACTGCCCCCTATGTACAAGAATATAACTACTATAATACTGCTCCTATATACAAGAATATAACTACTATAATACTGCTCCTATATACAAGAATATAACTACTATAATACTGCTCCTATATACAAGAATATAACTACTATAATACTGCCCCCTATATACAAGAATATAACTACTATAATACTGCTCCTATATACAAGAATATAACAACTATAATACTGCTCCTATATACAAGAATATAACTACTATAATACTGTTCCAATATACTAGAATATAACTACTATTATACTGCTCCTATATATAAGAATATAACTACTATAATACTGCCCCCTATATACAAGAATATAACTACTATAATTATCTTTTTTATTTGAAAACTTGCAACAAATTATTACAATCCCTTTGCAATACACTCATAACAGATAAAGAAAATAAACATTTGCCTCTTAATAACATCACAATCATTAAACAAACCATAATATATGAATATTGCTCCAGTATAGATTGTTTCAACTATTTTTCATGATATTATTCTAGGCAGTATTACAGGAGAGTTCTTCTTTATTGGTGACCGGGCAGCATCGCGCACACCACAGAGGGTACACGGTCACCATATTTATGACATATAGGAATCCTCTATGATATAAACGGAGTTCGGGGTAAAAGTCTCCATACAGCAGCTGAGCGTTTCACTGTCCCACTAGATGTGGTAACGGCAGGGACACAGCAGGGACATTACTCTGTAGATAAGTCTCTTGTATAAAGAGGACATTGGTTTTGTCGTCAGACAGACGCTGGAATATCGCCTGCTCCTATTCTTCACACTGTTCACGTTAACAGGAGGTGATTTTCAGCCTCATCTTGGTTACATGTCTTTCCTACTTTTTTTCCTTCTTCCACTGCTATGTTCTGTAACACCCCACCTTTTGGTGGACATTGGGGGGTCAGCATCTTCATCCTGAGGTTCGTCATCTGGGTTGTGTGAGGAGACTTGCTCCATCTCTGCTTCTTCTTCCTGGTCATCTTCCCCCAGCGCACAGTAACGTCCCCCAGTTATCGCCATCACTGGAGACTCCGGTGATTTCTTTGCAGCAGTGATTTTTTTCCTAGAAGAATCATCTGTTTTACTTCTCCTTTTAACCGTCTGAAATCCCTCCTCATCGATACTGGTTGCTGCGGCTGGATCAGCCGGTTTTTTACTGGTCGCTGCGGCTGGATCAGCAGGTTTTTTACTGGTCGCTGCGGCTGGCCCAGCTGGTTTTTTACTGGTCGCTTCGGCTGGATCAGCTGGTTCCTTACTGTTCGCTGCGGCTGGCCCAGCTGGTTTTTTACTGGCCGCTGCGTCTGGATCAGCTGGTTCCTTACTGGTCGCTGCGGCTGGATCAGCTGGTTCCTTACTGGTCACTGCGGCTGGATCAGCTGGTTCCTTACTGGTGTTGGGCAGATGTTTAGATGTTTTGGTGACAGAATGACTGGGTATTTTACTTTTAGCATGACCTCTATTTTCAGTGGCTGGTGACACTTGTGCAGCATCCACAGATGGGACATTCGCCTCTGGAGCAGGGTCTCTGGTACTTTGGCTCACATCCTCGCTGGGACTTCCAGGTTCTGGGGTTGTATCTACACATATGGAGACATCCTCCTGGTCTTCCTCCATGGCTTCTTTAAAGGTCTCCTCTTTATTATGTTCTGCATGTGGACACTCCCGGAATGTATGTCCAGGTCCTAAGCACAGGTTACAGATGACAGGTCCTGTACAATCGTCCTTCACATGCCCAAACTGACCACATAGTGAGCACTTAATACGGGAACAGTTGAATGCCAGGTGTCTGCACCCACATCTATGGCACAGTCGCGGTTGACCAGGGTAGTAACATACGCCTCTCTCCGAGCCCAGGTAGAAGGAGTGCGGCAGATGTCTGGTCACTCCATTCTCCTGAACCAGCTGGATCTTGACAGAATATCCTCCATTCCAGATCTCCTCATCATAGATCTTTGTTGGCAGTCTCTTCACCTCACAATATCTGCTCAACCAGTGCTGCAAATCTGCCAGGGCCACCACCTCAGACTGGAACAGGATGGTGGCGGTGACTACCTGGGGTTTAGTCAGCTGGATGACATGTAGATGCTCCCATATCGTGTGCTCCTTTGTATCGTTATAAATACTCCAGAACAAGTCTAGACTATATTGCAGCTTGAAACTGATGTCATAATTCCTGCTGGAGGGAACGTGGATCAGAGCGAACACCTCAGAAGCTTTAAACTTCATAAACTCCTTCAACAAAACTTTCCCAATGTAGAGTCTGGAGGGGAGGTTTTCCTCTGGTCCTGAGTACCTGATTCTGACCGCGTTCCTCCTCTGAGGTGCGGGGTTAGTCGGTCTTGTGACGCTGGAGAACAGTCTCCTGTACTGAGGTCTGTCAGCAGGTGGGTCAGGACTGGACCTCTCCTCAGCTGATTGTACTGCAGATCCTCCTGTGTCTGCTCCTGATCGCTGTGTAACCTGCACTTAATTCACTGACACTGCGGATGGCTGAACCTCCAGAACAGGGTCTGCAATGTCCGCCTCAACCTGTGCCGCTGGTTCATCAGATATCAGACTGTCAATCACCACGCTGAGCGAGGTCTCACTTATAATATCAGGACATGAGGCACTTTCTTGCTCACTCCCAGGAGTGCCACTCGCATTCACTTCTTCTGTACTGCACATAGAGTCTACTGCAGTTAACCCCTCGTCAGCTGCCACAAATTTCTCTGCAGCTTTAGCAGCATTTGTGTTGGCTGATTGCACAGACCCCACACATGATAAGAGATGTGATCCTCCAGCCACTGCACACTCATATCTTCCAGGGTTTCCCTGCTCCACAATATTATACACAGTCTTATAGTCAGTGTCTTTTTTTGCAATGATATTTTTTCTCTTCACAGTTTGGGCTCTGGTCTCCCTTTTGTTCTCAATTGCCCGGTTCTTTATTTTGGGTACTGTGCATGATTCTTTCTGCAATCTCTCCTTCAATATAACCAGCTCACGTGTGCAACATCCAGACACTCACATTTCATCAGCTTTGCCTTTGGATCAGTCTCTTGGTTAATTTCAGTTCTCAATTTGCAAACTTGCATTTCCATTTTAAAGATATTTTTCTTTGTCATTTTTGTGCACAATTCACCAACATCATGAGATTCAGTTGACTCACCAGCCCCCATTTCCAGATCATCACCTCCACCATCTCCATGCTGCAGGCCAAACTCCAGACTCTGGGCTTTCCCAGGATCATCAGCCCAGGACCCCTCCCCTCCACCTGGGTCAGAAGCCGTGCATAGTCCTAACAGGGAGCTCACAAGCACACGTCTATCCTCTCCTATGGACAAGAATATAACTACTATAATAATGCCCCCTATGTACAAGAATATAGCTACTATAATACAGCCCCCTATGTACAAGAATATAACTACTATAATACTGCCCCATATATACAAGAATATAACTACTATAATACTGACTCCTATATACAAGAATATAACTACTATATTACTGCACCCTATATACAAGAATATAACTACTATAATACTGGTCCTATATACAAGAATATAACTACTATAATACTGCCCCTATGTACAAGAATATAACTACTATAATACTGCTCCTATGTACAAGAATATAACTACTATAATACTGCCCCCATATACAAGAATATAACTACTATAATACTGCCCCTATGTACAAGAATATAACTACTATAATACTGCCCCCTATATACAAGAATATAACTACTATAATACTGCTCCTATATACAAGAATATAACTACTATACTACTGCCCCTATATACAAGAATATAACTACTATAATACTGCTCCTATATACAAGAATATAACTACTATAATACTGCTCCTATATACAAGAATATAACTACTATACTACTGCCCCTATATACAAGAATATAACTACTATAATACTGCTCCTATATACAAGAATATAACTACTATAATACTGCCCCTATATACAAGAATATAACTACTATAATACTGCTTCCTATATACAAGAATATAACTACTATAATACTGCCCCCTATATACAAGAATGTAACTACTATAATACTGCCCCCTATATACAAGAATATAACTACTATAATACTGCCCCCTATATACAGGAATATAGCTACTGTAATACTGTCCCCTATATACAAGAATATAACTACTATAATACTGCTCCTATATACAAGAATATAACTACTATGATACTGCCCCCTATATACAAGAATATAACTACTATAATACTGCCCCTATATACAAGAATATAACTACTATAATACTGTGCCTATGTACAAGAATATAACTACTATAATACTGCCCCCTATATACAAGAATATAACTACTATAATACTGCTCCTATATACAAGAATATAACTACTATAATACTGCTATATACAAGAATATAACTACTATACTACTGCCCCTATATACAAGAATATAACTACTATAATACTGCTCCTATATACAAGAATATAACTACTATACTACTGCCCCTATATACAAGAATATAACTACTATAATACTGCTCCTATATACAAGAATATAACTACTATAATACTGCCCCTATGTACAAGAATATAACTGCTTTCCTGATCGTCTGTCGGCAGCACACATATGAGATGTTATCTCCCTAGATATAATTAGAAGAGAACAGGTTGACAAGCAATAACCAATTAAATAGTAATGCAAGGACCTCCTATATAAGGCCCAGGGAAACCCCACCTCCTTGTATTTTTATTTCTCTTCATGTTTAGAAGATTACAGGTGGGACTCTTTGGAGTCCTTATTTAGTTCTTTTCTTCCTTCCTTCTTCATCTATCATTCCGGGCTGTATACCAGAAGAGTTTCAGGTCCCTCGGCCCGAAGAGCCATTATGCCCCTTTGTTTTTTTTATTTCTTTATTTTAATTTAAAACTCTATGGCTGTGCATGCATTTGCTGCACCTATGTGTGTGTCCAACTGGCATATTGGACACACAAATCTACCAGTGTCCTGCTTAGGCAGCCGTACCTGGTTTTCTCTTCTCAATGCACTTCCTGGGAATCGTGCAAAGAAGGTGCCGGTGTTTGACCATCTGACTCCGGGCAAAGATGGCGCGGGCACGATCTCGCTTGCCGTAAGGCAAATCCCTTGCTTGTTTCCGTGTGCGGGATGTAGTCGCAGTCTGGGCTTGGACGCACGCATACATGGGATTTCGGGAACTTTGGCGCTATGTGTTTGATTACACCATTGCCTAAGCAGCAGAATCCTCGGTTCCTGCCACGTGAGTAGTGTCCCTATGGGAGTCTGATGGTCATCTGTGGAAAAAGTTTATGTATTTACTGTGTGTACTATACATTATAAACAGCGGCTGTTGCTCTTTTGTTACCAAAACTCTTAGGGCAAAGCCCCACGTGGCGGAATTGCTCTGGAATTCCGCTGCGGACACTCCGCAGCGTTAATCCGCAGCGGACCCGTTTCTCCATTGCCTTCCACTTCTTTTTAGTAGGATTCGTTTAGACGAGGCGGAAAATTCCGCTGCGGAGCATAGGCTGCGGTGCGGAATTTGGTGTCCGCAGCATACAATAGATGTTGCGGACCTGTGGCGGACTGGTTGCGGACTCATTGCGGAAGTTCCCTTATTGACTTCAATGGAGATTCTAAATTCCGCAATGAAGTCCGCAGATGTTATGTACATGGTTATGTGTGCTGCGGAGTGTATTGGTTTTTTAACATGACCTTTCTTCATTCTGGCTGGACCTATGTGTATTTCTAGGTCTACAGCCAGACTGAGGAAGTCAATGGGGCTCCCGTAATTACGGGTGACTACGTGTGTGCACCCGTAATTAGGGGAGCGTTGCTAGGCGACGTCAGTAAATAGTCACTGTCCAGGGTGCTGAAAGAGTTAAGCGATCGGCAGTAACTGTTTCTGCACCCTGGACAGTGACTACCGATCACAATATACATCAACCTGTAAAAAAAATAGAAGTTCATACTTACCGAGAACTCCCTGCTTCTGTCTCCAGTCCGGCTTCCCAGGATGACATTTCAGTCTAAGTGACGGCTGCAGCCAATCACAGGCTGCAGCGGTCACATGGACTGCCGCGTCATCCAGGGAGGTCGGGCTGGATGCCGAAAGAGGGACGCGTCACCAAGACAACGGCCGGTAAGTATGAAATTCTTTTACTTTCACTAGGGAAAGGGCTGCCCCTTCTCTCTATCCTGCACTGATAGAGAGAAGGGAAGTACTTTCACCTCAATACGCAACGGCCAATCCGCATCAATTTACTGCACATTTTGGGCAGATCCGCAACAGAATCTGCAACGCAGATTCTGTACGGCATTGATGCGGACAGGTGTGGAGGAAAACCGCCACGTGGGGCATGCCCTTAGTCTTTACTTGCTGAGTTTGGTTTTCTGGGCTCTGTTTCCACTTCTATGTTGCATGTTGATTGCAGGTGTTGCCTCATTATCCTAATGGCTTTCTCTCTGTTTTCTGCTAGACGTCCTCCTCCAGACATGTCAGTGGATAGAGAAAACCTAGACATAGAATGTGTGAGATGCAGCCGGCCCCTGTCTGAAGACGCAGCATTAAATATATGTTCTATATGTTGTGACACCGAGGAACAGGATCCTCAGAGGGTTGAAGCCCAATCCTGCTTGTCTTGGTTTAAAGAGCAATTTTCCTCCACATTTGAAAGGGGTTAAATCTTCTCATAAAAAGAGTAAGCATAACCCAGCCAGAGCAACTTCCCCATCATCCTCTAGTGTATCCCCATCATCTGAAAGGGAATATATTTCTATTGATGAAGACTCTGATGATCCTGAGCATCTTTTTCTTCTCAAGAAAGAGAATTTTGCCCCCTCTCATTAAAGCGGTAAAAGCCACTATGGAGTCTAAAGAAGACACAAAGTATAAGCGTAATAAAGACCCAAAGGATAAGTGTAATAAAGAGCCGCTCTTTTACTTTCCTATCACTAAAGATAAAGGTCTTCCAGGCCGCTGCCCTCACTGAGTGTTTGCAGAGGGAATGGGCTAAGCCTGGAAAGAAATTTGAGCAAAGTTTAAATCCACCTATAAAATGTATTCTCACTATGTGGATCAGTGTGACTCTGTACCAAAAATGGATGCCAAGCGCTCTAAAGAATCCATATTCCCATCAGCAGATTCTACCCGGCTCCAGACCCTATGGACAGGAGGGCTGATGGGTTATTTAAAAAAAAAAAAAAATCCTATTTATCTGCAGCTGCTGCATGTAAAATGTTTTTTCTCTGCGGTTCCGTGACTAGAGCCTTACGTGTGTGGTTAAGCCAGTTAACCCAAGATTTAGAGGATGGGGTGCCTAGAGATGATACTTTGGAGTCACTACCTCTCATTAAAAATTTGTCTGAATTTCTTTGTGATGCTGCACTTGATATTATTAAAAATTCATTTGAAGCAATGACTGCCGCTAATTCAGCCAGAAGAGCCCTATGGCTAAAATTCTGGAATGGGGATATTCCTGCCAAGACAAATTGTTGTAATTTGCCTTTTCAGTCAGGTAATCTGTTTGGTCCACAGTTGAAAACTCTTGCAAATGGGAAGGGTCACTCCTTTCCTCAAACGAAAATACCTAACCCCAGTTTTAGGTCCTTTTAGTTTTCAAAAGAAAGAGGTCCCCAAAATTCTGAAAGAATAAGCAGTGGCGGTCCAGACCTCGCCAAGACAACCCGGGTAACTTCAAAAAGAAGCAGAACCCAATGATTTATAACGCCAGAGCTGTAAAAGCGCAGGGGGGAGGAAGACTACATCTTTTTTTGTCCATTTGGTCCAAGACCTCCTCGGACGAGTGGGTGTCCTCCACAATTCAAAGGGGTACTCCCTAGAATCCAAATGCCCCCCCCCCCCCTGTACAAATTTTTCATCAATCAAGCAACTCTAGTATTGATTGATCTGTTTCAAGAATTTATAAAGAAAGGAGCCTTGGAATTGATCCCATCCAAACAAAAAGGGAAATTACTATATTCCAGAATTTTTTTCTTGTCACAAAAGCAGAAAAAAAAATGGCGCCTAATTATAGATACACATTACATATCTAAACAAGTTCTTGAAAGAAAAAAATAAAAAAATATAAAGGAAAAATAATTTTCTAGATGGAAACTGTTTGATCTGTCCTTGCCATTCTTCAAAAAGACAGTTTATGGCATCCATAGATCTAACAGATGCATATCTACATGTTCCCATCTTACATAGCCACCGGAAATATCTCAGGATAGCCATCCAGAACAAGTCACAAACTCTTCACTACCAATTCAAGTGTCGCCCGTTCGGCTTCACCTCAACACCTCAGGTGTTCACCAAAATTGTGGTAGTTCTCACTGCAGCTCTTCGTCTCCAAGGGGTAACAGTGATTCCATATCTAGACGACTGGCTGATTGACCCCCCCCCCCTCCAAAGAAAATCTAATTCTCCATCTTCAAGTGACTGAGCGCTCTGAAAGATCATGGGTTCCTGATAAATCAGGAGAAATCTCAACTCACTCCGGTCCAGGAGATAAAGTTCTTAGGGTTCCTGATCAACTCAAAATGTATGTCCCTAAGATTATCTTTAGAAAGGAGAAGGAGAATTGTGACAGAAGTGACTGACTTAATCTCAGACCGCAGAGTCTCTACCCGGTCATCCATGAGGGTACTGGGGCTGTTAACATCATCCATAGATGCAGTTCCCTGGGCCAGAGCCCACATAAGATATTTACAATCAAACATACTGGCCCTATGGAACAAGAACCTGACAGGTCTAGACAAAGTCATCTCTCTCTCCACTCACACCATGAGAGATCTACTCTGGTGGCTAAATCCCCTCAGACTTTCTCTCAGGCAGAACTCTGACTCCTCATCCTCAGGTGACTCTCACAACGGCTGCATCCTCTTTGGGCTTTGGTGCTCATGTAGAAAATCATTGGATCCAACAGTTATGGTCGCCTCAGGAGAAGTCTCTTTCATCCAACCTAAGAGAATTGAAAGCGGTCAAGCCAGCACTTCATCATTTTCACTCTGTCCTTCATAATCTCAATGTCCTGGTCCAAACAGACAACCTGGCATCAGTCTACTATATAAACAAACATGGCGGCACAAGGAGTCATCAACTTTCCAAAGAGTGCAGAGCTATAATGACATGGTCCGAATCCAATCTTCTGAATATTCGGCATCTCATATCCGGGGTTCTCTCAAAGCAGTCTGGCTAAATCGGAACATTCTACATTCAGGAGAATGGAGCCTGAATCCAGAGATATTCAGACCGATCACCATCAGGATGGGATTACCAGATCTAGACGTGATGGCATCATGGGACAACACGAAAACAAAAATTTATTTTTGTTCTCTGTCCCCAATAGGTCACACAGTGGCCATAGACAGTCGATCAGTTGGTCCAACAAGTTGATCTATATCTTCCTGCCTCTTCTTCTAATTCAGAAATTCCTCAAGAAAATCTTAGATGAGAAAGCAGAAGCCATCGCAGTAATACCCTTCTGGCCACGCCGGGCTTGGTTTTCTCTTGCATTATATATATCGAGAGGCAGATTGTGGAAACTGCCAGCCCATCAAGACCTCCTCATCCAGGAAGGTTACTTTGACCAACAGGTCCGCAACTTACATCGGACAGTTTGGAGACTGTTTTAGGGACTCCCGCTCAATCAGGCCTGTCAGAAGTGGTCATTAAAACACTACTTGCGGCTAGAAAACCAGCCACCATTTCTGTGTACAATAGAGTCTGGAATATCTATAAATGCTGGTGTGTGTCTCAAACTCCGTCTCTATGGACGTTCTCGCATCCCTTCTTCAATTTCTCCAAGAAGGTTTCAACAAAGGCCTTAAATACAACACGCTGAAGGTGTACTGCACAGCCATAAATCCTCAATCAGAATCAAAATTTTCAAATTCGGCTCTGATCCGTAGATTCTTCAAAGCTATAAGAAATCTAAAACCGGAGGTTCATAATCCTGTTCCTTCATGGGATTTGTCCTTGGGCCTCCAAGCGTTAACAGCTCCTCCGTTAGAACCTATTCTCCAAGCGAGCCTGAAACACATATCCTTCAAAACTCTATTCTTAGTGGCAATCATTTCGGTAAAGAGAGTAGGAGAACTGCAGGCCCTGTCATGCAAAGAGCCGTATCTTCGTATATTACATGACTGCATCATCCTTCAAACTCTTCCAAATTTCAGACCTAAAATTCCTTCTGCGTCACACGTTGAATAGGAAATCATCCTAGCTGTCTTTTTTTTTTTTTTCCTGAACCAGAATTGGATCATCAAACCTCTCTACATACTCTGGATGTAAAAAGAGCAGGGCTCTCATACCTTCAGACAACTCAACCATTCACAATCCTTATTCTTACAATTTCATGGCAAAGCCAAAGACCAGTGAAGCTACCCTGGCTAGATGGATAAACGACACCATCAGTCTGTTATTCTCTGTCCGGGCAGACGGCTCCGATCCATGTAAAAGCTCACTCCACTCGTTCTATTGCAACCTCATGAGCAGAATTTGGTCGTATGCCCTTAGAACAGATCTGCAAAGCAGCAACTTGGGCATCACCTTCAACCTTCATCCGTCACTATAGGTTGGACCTTTCTGCTCCCGTGTGTTCAGCCTTTGACAAAATGGTGTTAAATAAAGCGACTGGATCTCCCACCCCATAAACATTGCTTTACAAATCTCATATGTGTGCTGCCGACGGACGATCAGGAAAGCTGAAATTTGCTTACCGAAATTTTCATTTCCTGGAGTCCGGAGGCAGCACAGCTTCCCACCCTGATTAATTATTTTAACTGCTACATACCATACAAGGAGGTGGGGTTTCCCTGGGCCTTATATAGGAGGTCCTTGCATTACTAGTTAATTAGTTATTGCTTGTTAACCTGTTATCTTCTAATTATATCTAGGGAGATAACATCTCATATGTGTGCTGCCTCCAGACTCCAGGAAATGAAAATTTCGGTAAGCAAATTTCAGCTATAATACTGCCCCCTATATACAAGAATATAACTACTATAATACTTCCCCCTAAACACAAGAATATAACTACTATAATACTGTTCCTATGTACAAGAATATAACTACTATAATACTTCCCCCTAAACACAAGAATATAACTACTATAATACTGCCCCCTATATACAAGAATATAACTACTATAATACTGTCTCCTATATACAAGAATATAACTACTATAATACTGCCCCCCATATACAAGAATATAACAACTATAATACTGCCCCTACATACAAGAATATAACTACTATAATACTGCACCTATATACAAGAATATAACTACTATAATACTGCCCCTATGTACAAGAATATAACTGCTATAATGCTGCTCCTATGTACAAGAATATAACTACTATAATACTTCCCCCTATACACAAGAATATAACTACTATAATACTTCCCCCTATACACAAGAATATAACTACTATAATACTGTCTCCTATATACAAGAATATAACTACTATATTACTACCCCCCTATATACAAGATTATAACTACTATAATACTGCCCCTATGTACAGGAATATAACTACTATAATACTGCTCCTATATACAAGAATATAACTACTATAATACTGCCCCCTATGTACAAGAATATAACTACTATAATACTGCCCCCTATGTACAAGAATATTACTACTATAATACTTCTCCCTATATACAAGAATATAACTACTATAATACTGCCCCTATATACAAGAATATAACTACTATAATACTGCTCCTATATACAGGAATATAATTACTATAATACTGCCCCTTATATACAAGAATATAACTACTATAATACTGCCCCTATATACAAGAATATAACTACTATAATACTGCCCCCTATATACAAGAATATAACTACTATAATACTGCCCCTATATACAAGAATATAACTACTATAATACTGCCCCCTATATACTAAAATATAACTACTATAATACTGCCCCCTATGTACAAGAATATAACTACTATAATACTGCCGCATATATACAAGAATATAACTACTATAATACTGCCCCCCATATACAAGAATATAACTACTATAATACTGCCCTCTATATACAAGAATATAACTACTATAATACTGCCGCCTATATACAAGAATATAACTACTATAATACTGCCCCCTATGTACAAGAATATAACTACTATAATACTGCTCCTATATACAAGAATATAACTACTATAATACTGCCCCTATATACAAGAATATAACTACTATAATACTGCCCCCTATGTACAAGAATATTACTACTATAATACTGCCTCCTGTATACAAGAATATAACTACTATAATACTGCCCCCTATATACAAGAATATAACTACTATAATACTGCCCCTATATACAAGAATATAACTACTATAATACTGCCCCTATATACAAGAATATGACTACTATAATACTGTCCCCTATATACAAGAATATGACTACTATAATACTGTCCCCTATATACAAGAATATAACTACTATAATACTGCCCCCTATATACAAGAATATAACTACTATAATACTGCCTCCTATATACAAGAATATAACTACTATAATACTGCCCCTATATACAAGAATATAATCACTATAATACTCCTCCTATATACAAGAATATAACTACTATAATACTGCCCCTATATACAAGAATATATCTACTATAATACTGCCCCCTACATACAAGAATATAACTACTATAATACTGCCTCCTATATACAAGAATATAACTACTATAATACTGCCCCTATATACAAGAATATAATCACTATAATACTCCTCCTATATACAAGAATATAACTACTATAATACTGCCTCCTGTATACAAGAATATAACTACTATAATACTGCCCCTATATACAAGAATATAACTACTATAATACTGCTCCTATATACAAGAATATAACTACTATAATACTGCTCCCTATATACAAGAATATAACTACCGTATATGTCGGCGTATAAGACGACTGGGCGTATAAGACGACCCCCAACTTTTACCCTTAAAATATAGAATTTAAGATATACTCACCATTTCGTGCAGGAGCGCTTCACTATGGCCATCGGCGGCAGGACCCAGGACTCTCTGTCTCTTTGAACTCGCGCATGCGCAGATAGGCTGCTTCATCGCGCGAGATCTGAGAGGCAGGGAATGAGAGGAAAGGGCGGGCCAGAGGATCTTACAGAGATGTTCCCTGGCGGCTAATACCGGCTTCCCTCAGATCTGTGGCGGATTCCGTGCATCCCGGGAGCCTGTGTACCGGACTGCAGGCTCACAAGGTAACACACAACCTGTGTGTAGACAATATGTAGACTAGGGATGTCACGATACCAGAATTTGGACTTTGATACCGATACTTCGTTTAGTATTGCGATTTCGATACCAATTTCGATACTTTTGCCAACAGTAATAAAAAAAAAATTCTTCCGTTTTCTGATGTGAGGCGCGACGTGTGATGAATTTTGAACGCGCCTCACATTAATAGTAATTAATCCCATCATGTTTCTCAGTCATATTGGGTTAATGTGCGAGGTACATGATGGGGTTAATTACTATTAATGTGAGGAACATGGAGGGTAAATTCACCGCACCTCGCGCCTCACATTAATAAGTGAATGAAAGCCGTGTTTATTTCATTTTTTTACAGCGTACACATCATAAATGATGCAAAAACATTGTTGTCCGCGCCATTACTGAATGTGTGTATTTTATGTATTGAGACTTATTTTAATGTTTATTGTAAAAAAGGTGAAGGTGTATTTTTTTTAAAATTTAACAATACTTTGTTTTTACTTTATTTTTAAACTTTAATGTACTGACATATATCAGATATATACCAGTACATTAACCTGTGGACGGATAATACACAGGCAGTTGTTAGGACATACTTGGGTATGTCCTAACAACATGAAATATGGTAAGACAGCCCTGGGGTCCGTCAATAGACCCTGGGCTGTCTGCCCATATATGGTATGGCCCTCGATCGCGTCACAGGAATTCCCTGTGACGCGATCCAGGGGCATCCCCCCTTCTCACTTTCCCCTGAATGCTGCAGTCAGCTGTGATCGCAGCATTCAGGGGAATAACGGCGGAGATGAGCGGTTTCTCTGATCTCCGCCGTTATAGAGCGGGGCTGCGGCTGTGTAATACAGTCATCGCCCCGCTCCTGACAGGAAGTGCGCGCGCGGTCAGCATGAGGTAATGCGGCCGGCGCTGCACTAATGAGCGGCAGTTCAGGCACTGAAGACAACATGGGGGTGTTTTGTAGCGCGCCCGCCATGTTCTGTCTCCAGTGCCGCCGCTCATTAGTGCAGCGCTGGCCGCATTGCATCATCCTGACCCCGCGAACTTATCATGACTCAGGAGCGGGGCTGTGACTGAATTACACAGCCGCGCTCCCATACATTCATGTGTTACTATACTGAGCTGTGCGGCTGCAACGTGCATCCCTAATGTAGACAATATCCGGCATATAAGACGACCCCACACTTTTGACATTTTTTTAAGGGTGTAAAAAGTCGTCTTGTACGCCGATATATACGGTACTATAATACTGCCCCTATATACAAGAATATAACTACTATAATACTGCCCCCTATATACAAGAATATAACTACTATAATACTGCCCCTATATACAAGAATATAACGACTATAATACTGCCCCTATATACAAGAATATAACTACTATAATACTGCCCCCTATATACAAGAATATAACTACTATAATACTGCCCCTATATACAAGAATATAACTACTATAATACTGCCCCCTATATACAAGAATATAACTACTATAATACTCCCCCCTATATACAAGAATATAACTACTATAATACTGCCCCCTATATACAAGAATATAACTACTATAATACTCCCCCCTATATACAAGAATATAACTACTATAATACTGCCCCCTATATACAATAATATAACTACTATAATACTGTTTCTATATACAAGAATATAACTACTATAATACTGCCCCCTATATACAATAATATAACTACTATAATACTGTTTCTATATACAAGAATATAACTACTATAATACTCCCCCCTATATACAAGAATATAACTACTATAATACTGCCCCCTATATACAAGAATATAACTACTATAATACTCCCCCCTATATACAAGACTATAACTACTATAATACTGCCCCTATATACAAGAATATAACTACTATAATACTGCCCCCTATATACAAGAATATAACTACTATAATACTGCCCCCTATATACAAGAATATAACTACTATAATACTGCCCCCTATATACAAGAATATAACTACTATAATACTGTTTCTATATACAAGAATATAACTACTATAATACTGCCCCCTATGTACAAGAATATAACTACTATAATACTGCTCCCTATATACAAGAATATAACTACTATAATACTGCCCCCTATGTACAAGAATATAACTACTATAATACTGCTCCATATATACAAGAATATAACTACTATAATACTGCTCCCTATATACAAGAATATAACTACTATAATACTGCCCCCTATATACAAGAATATAACTACTATAATACTGCCCCCTATGTACAAGAATATAACTACTATAATACTGCTCCATATATACAAGAATATAACTACTATAATACTGCCCCCTATATACAAGAATATAACTACTATAATACTGCCCCCTATGTACAATAATTTTTCTACAATCATACTGGATAATAATTTTATTTTTTATAGCACTGCCCCATATAGGCAAGGAAAGAACAGATCTGAATTGGCTTTTTATAGGTATTCTTGGTTTGTCTCTCATGTGAATATTAAAAATTCAAAACATTTTCAAATTCAAAACAGTTTATCTTCTAATGAAATTTTGAGAGCTGAACTAATTTAGATGCCAGGTCAACCCAACTGAGTTGTTTTTTGGGTGATACTCTGCCATCTAGTGGTTTTAAAACGCTATATAATGGGCCACATTTACTAATAACTTTGCATTTTCTGCCAATCAAATATGAGAGGGTAGTTGAGGAGATTTGCAGCAAATGTATTACATTTGGTGCACTTTTAATTCTCTGACAGGCAAAAATCTTTCTATGTCTGCAATGAACAGTAATAGATTGGCGCAATAAATTTGCGTTATTTCTCTGTACTCCGGTAAAGAAATTTGCTCTAACTTACGTCAAATGATAATTTTAAAAAAATTGCATAAAATTGCCATTACATCTCATGTAAAAAGTTTAATAAACTGACGTTGCTCGATGTGGGCCATTATTTTTAGTAAACTCAGTACCATATACTCTAAACGGCAACATCATCTAAAAGGGCATGGCCCACACGTGGCGGATTTCCTCCGCAACTGTCCGCATCAATGCCGCACAGAATCTGCATTGCAGATTCTGCGGCGGATCTGCCCAAAATGTGCAGTAAATTGATGCGGACTAGCTGCTGCGGACTGCGGTAAAAGTGCTTCCCTTCTCTCTATCAGTGCAGGATAGAGCGAAGGGACAGCACTTTCCCTAGTGAAAGTAAACGAATTTCATACTTACCGGCCGTTGTCTTGGTGACACGTCCCTCTTTCGGCATCCAGCCCGACCTCCCTGGATGACGCGGCAGTCCATGTGACCGCTGCAGCCTGTGATTGGCTGCAGCCGTCACTTAGACTGAAACGTCATCCAGGGAGGTCGGGCTGGAGACAGAAGCAGGGAGTTCTCGGTAAGTATGAACTTCTATTTTTTTACAGGTTGCTGTATATTGGGATCGGTAGTCACTGTCCAGGGTGCAGAAACAGTTACTGCCGATCGCTTAACTCTTTCAGCACCCTGGACAGTGACTATTTACAGACGTCTCCTAGCAACGCTCCCGTCATTACGGGAGCCCCATTGACTTCCTCAGTCTGGCTGTAGACCTAGAAATACATAGGTCCAGCCAGAATGAAGAAATGTCATGTCAAAAAAGCAAAACGCATCCGCAGCACACATAACATGTGCATGACAGCTGCGGACTTCATTGCGGAATTTAGAATCTCCATTGAAGTCAATGGAGAAATTCCGCAACCAGTCCGCCACTGCTCCGCAACAGACAGAGCATGCTGCGGACACCAAATTCCGCTCCGCAGCCTATGCTCCGCAGCGGAATTTTACGCATCGTCTAAACGAACACTGCTAAATAGAAGTGGAAGTCAATGGAGAAACGGCGCCGCTGTGGATTAACGCTGCGGAGTGTCCGCAGCGGAATTCAAGAGCAATTCCGCCACGTGTGGCTTTGCCCAAAGACAAGTAGGAGTCGTCGTATGGACATTTCAAAATGGGAAAATATCTTTTGGGTGTGAGCCCTGCCTTGGCACCATCTTAAATAATTTCCCCTGTCATAGAGACGAGGATCCACAGATAATAGTGAAATTAATTCCTATACCTTAATATATTAAATAGATCAGGAGTAAATACCCCAAATATACCTCTCCGCTGCCAGTAATTACGCTCTTTTTCAGTGATTGTAAATAAATATATTTCATTCAGTGATTTGTTTGTATTGTGAGTCTAGGGACTCTCAAGACGATGAGGACCATTGACGCGGGTTGCGAGCGTATTTTGGCCAAAATATCAACTAATACCTCACGTTTATCATGGATATTTTTTTAGGATGCAGCCGGGGGAGAATGGGGTGTCGGTACTTGGTGTGGTGCGCTTAGGGTATGTTCACACATACTAAAAGAAGTGGCTGAAAATTACTAGTCTATTTTCAAGGTAAAACAACCATTTTTTTTAATTCGAAGCTTATTTGAAAGATTTTTTTAGCTGCTTTTTAAAGTGTTTTTTGAAGAGTCAATAGAAAATCAGCTCAAAAACCCTGAAGAAGTTACATGCTGCTCCTTTTTACGAGGCATGTTTTTTACAATGTGTATTTTCAATTCAGCAGCGTAAAAATACGCCTCATGTGAACAGCACAATGTATTTCCCATTGAAATCAATGGGAAAATGTATTGTACGTGTATTTTGGAGCATAATACGAGCATTTTACACTCCAAAAATAAGCCTGAAAATCAGCCGTGTGAACTTACCCTTAGGGGTATGTTCACACAGGGCGGATATGCTGTGTAAAAGCACACCGCTTACCGCCCTGGGAATTCTTGCCGAAAGACCGCACCAAATTGTATGTCCACAGCGGAAAATAGGAGGTAAAAAAAAAAAGCTTATACTTACCCGTAGCCATGGCGACGCATCCCTCTGACGTCCTGCAGCCCGGCCTCCTGGGATGACGTTTCATCCCATGTGACTTCTGCAGCCTGTGATTGGCTGCAGAAGTCACATGGGATGAAACATCATCTCTGGAGACCGGACTGTACACAGGAGCAGAGACTACTGGGTAAGTATGAGATTTAAAAAAAAAATAAATTCTGAGATGCGATTTTTGTGGCAGAATCACAACTTTTCCGAAGCAAAAATTGCAACATCTTTTATTTGTTCTGGGTTTTATCTTCTCATTGAATTTAATGGAGGATTCCGCAACATAAATTGACGTGCAAAAAAACACACCGCAGGTCATTTTATGCCGGCTTTTTTTTTTTACGCAGCACGTGGCTGAGATTTGTTCAAACCTCATCCAATGCTATTGTAATACGCTGCGGATTTTCCGCAATGAAATCCGTTGTGGAAAATCTGCAGTGTTTACGCTACGTGTGAGGCCAGATTCACAACAACGCGGGGAAACTCGGACGTGAAAAACGTGACGATTTTCATGTCCGAGGGGCCCCCGTGGGGGTTCCCTTTTCATGGACTTGAGTCTATGGAGGGATCCGTGAAAACGGAACAAAATAGGACATGTTCTATTTTTCAACTGACCCTTCAGACGGTCCGTTGAAACAACGGTCGTGTGAACGGCCACAATTGAAATACATGCGTCCGTGTGGCGACCGCTGTCTTAACGTCTGTATCATGGACGTAAAATACGCCCGTGTGAATCATGCCTAAGTACGGCCGTTATCAGTGATTGTATCTACTATCATAACGAGATATCACTGCCTTAATGAACGATTAAAATTGAATTTTATTATAGACATCCAAGACTAAAAATCGGCTGAATAGCCAAAGAACTATGTAAGGCGTAAGCAGGGGGACCAGTAGGGAAACGCAAATGGATATTGTATTTCTCAGCACACACCTCCACCTGCGTATAGAGTGTTTCTCCCTTTACTTTATGATATATAACCTGGTCAACCCTGCCACTAAGTCTGTGTCCCAACGCGTTTCAGCACCCCCCATTCGTAGGGTGCGTCATCAGGGGTCACAGTGTTTATATGTATAAAACACAGAGAGGCCGGTTAGCACATGTTGCGTGCTTTAACATTCACCCGGCTCGTGCACGACACTAGTCTATTGACTCTATAGAAAAACAGCTCCAAAAACGGCCGTAAAAAACGCAGCGAAAAACATTGATTCAAAAACGTTTGAAAATCAGGAGCTGTTTTCCCTTCAAAACAGCTCCGTATTTTCAGAAGTTTTTTGTTAAGCGTTTGAACATACCCTCAGGGTATGTTCACACGCTTAGGGTATGTTCACACACAAACTCAAAAACGTCTGAAAATACAGAGCTGTTTTGAAGGGAAAACAACTCCGGATTTTCAGACGTTTTTTATGCAAAGTCGCGTTTTTCGCTGTGTTTTTTACGGCTGTTTTTGGAACTGTTTTTTTAGGGTATGTGCACACACACTAATTACGTCCGTAATTGACGGACGTATTTCGGCCGCAAGTACCGGACCGAACACAGTGCAGGGAGCCGGGCTCCTAGCATCATAGTTATGTACGATGCTAGAAGTCCCTGCCTCACTGCAGGACAACTGTCCCATACTGAAAACATGATTACAGTACGGGACAGTTGTCCTGCAGCGAGGCAGGGACTTCTAGCGTCGTACATAACTATGATGCTAGGAGCCCGGCTCCCTGCACTGTGTTCGGTCCGGTACTAGCGGCCGAAATACGTCCGTCAATTACGGACGTAATTAGTGTGTGTTCACATACCCTCATAGAGTCTATGAAAAACGGCTCCAAAAACAGCTGAAGAAGTGACATGCACTTCTTTTTCGTGGCTGTTTTTTTACGCAGCCGTTTTGAAAAACGGCCGCGTAAAAAACGGCCCGTCGGAACAGAACGCCGTTTTTTCCATTGAAATCAATGGGCAGATATTTGGAGACGTTCTGCTTCCAATTTTTCAGCCGTTTTTCAGGATGTTTCCGACCAGAAAAACGTCTGAAAGCACTACATGTGTACATACCCTTAACAAAATACGTCTAAAAATACAGAGCTGTTTTCAAGGGAAAAGAGCTCCTGATTTTCGGCCGTTTTTCGCTGTTTTTTACGGCCGTTTTTGGAGATATTTTTCTATTGAGTTAATTAAAAAACGGCTCAAGAAGTGACATGCACTTCTTTTTACTGGGAGTCTTTTTGCGCACCGTTGTTTGCAAATGAGGTGTAAAAAAACGCCCCGTCACAACAGAACGCCGTAGTTCCCATGAAATCAATGGGCAGATGTTTGGAGGCGTTCTGCTGCCGATTTTTCAGCCGTTTTTCTGGATGTTTACGGCCCGAAAAACGGCTGAAAATAGCCGGTGTGAACATACTCTAAAGCTACAAACACCAATGCAGCACTTAAAGGGTTTCTCAGCTTTGGACCGTCTCTACTTTTTATAAAAGTTCCTTGACAATAAGCGGATCATACAGTGTCTTCCTGCTGGTACCCCCAGTGATCAGCTGTAATCTGTTCAGTTTCCCTGCAGCGCCACCACAGGGGAAGTTAAGCATTACACAGTGCCTAGTAATATCACTGGATTGTCTATGTAATGCAGGACAGGACAGGTCCTCCAAAAAGAGAGCTATGAATATTATTAATAATAGTTTTCTGGAGTTTTACAATCCTGGGAGAACATTAGCGAGGCCGGGAGATTAATGAGCTATTGATTGAAGTTCTATGCATACAATGTACATACGCCGTGCATCTTGGGTAGCGGGTGACTGACAGCCTGGCACTGATTAATCTGCTGCCACAGGAAACGTCTTATTTATCAGTAATGAAGCTAATGATGTTTAAGAGTAAACATGAGCAGATTTCTGGTAATGAAGGTGCAAGGTTCTTTCTTGTTTGTTTACTTTTAAAGCAGCAATTATTCTGAATAGATAAGCGGCGTCATTTAAAGCAGCAATTATTCTGCATAGATAAGCGGCGTCATTTAAAGCAGCAATTATTCAGCAAAGATAAGCGGCGTCATTTAAAGCAGCAATTATTCTGCATAGATAAGCGGCGTCATTTAAAGCAGCAATTATTCAGCAAAGATAAGCGGCGTCATTTAAAGCAGCAATTATTCAGCAAAGATAAGCGGCGTCATTTAAAGCAGCAATTATTCTGCATAGATAAGCGGCGTAATTTAAAGCAGCAATTATTCTGCATAGATAAGCGGCGTCATTTAAAGCAGCAATTATTCTGAATAGAGTATTGATTATGTTATACCCAATCCATGTAATAGAGTCTCTTAAAGAAGGTTATAATAGTGCAGCAGCGTTATAAGAAGGGCGGCTGATATCCGTCATACATTCTCCGCATCAGAGATATGTGTGATAAAGTCAATTATGACGGTAGGATTTTCCCATTGAGAAAATAAGAATTTAGTCATTCTCTTTCCACAATGAAGTGGCTGATAACAGTTAACAATGGAATGAATCCGTCAAATGACAGACTTCAAACAAGCTTGGTTTGCCTACAACTTAAAGGCTATGTAAACATTTGAAAGTGATATATATTAGTATATCTACTTCTTGAGATACAGCTTCTTTACATCCTGTATACAGAGCAGCTGTATCCTTCACTGAATCCTCTAGCCATCAGGTCAGCGGGAATGACGGGTTCAGTGATAGCGGGTCCTGCGTGTCTCTGACACGTGCGATCCCCCCTGTAATCGATCACATCTAAGTTATGAACTTAGATGTAATCGATAGCGGCTCGATCCCGCGTGTCCCTGATGGATTCAGGTCTTAGCAAAAGATACAGCTGCTCTGTATATAGGATACAAAGCAGCTGTATCTCAAAAAGTAAAAATTATTTTTAATAAAAACTCAGTTTAAAGTTGCACCCAACACACTGACTGTTACAAAAAACAAATCAATTTCAAAGGTTTACATAGTCTTTAATAGAATACGACTCAATAACAACAGCAAAGATCCGCAATTACCAGTGCCATCTGAGTGTACCCATAAACAACAGTGTCAGCTAAGTGCCCCACAAAAACAATAGCAAAAAAGTGTTTTTCATGGACAGTTTCAGCAGACTGCCCCACAAAATGTGTCAGCTGAGTGCCCCACATAAATGGCAGCCAAGTGCCCCACATAAACCCTGGCAGCAAAGTGCCCAACAAAACGATAGCAAAAGAGTGCTCATCATAAACAATAGTAACAGAGTGCCCCACTTATACATGGCAGCAGTTTACCCCACATAAACATGGCAGCAGATTACAATACATATACAATGGCAGCAGAGGGCCCCACATATACAATGGCAGCAAAGTGCCCCACATATCCAATGGCAGCAGAGTGCCCCACATATCCAATGACAGCAGAGTGCCCCACATATCCAATGGCAGCAGAGTGCCCCACATATCCAATGACAGCAGAGTGCCCCACATATCCAATGACAGCAAAGTCAAAGATGCTCCAGAATTGTTATTCTAAGATGAAGGCTTGTACGGTATTTTCTAAAACAGACGTGTTCGGAAAAAGCTTCTATTAGTCTGATTCTCTGAACTGTGACAACCTTTCCCTGGGAGGTTTCTGTTAGTAGGAGAAAGGCATCTAATTATCCTGGGTTCTCCATTATGAGATTATAATACTTCCTGTGGAGCCCTTCATTTACTGAATAGGACAAAATTGTAACTTTCCCTTTGGGTAAACTCGGCAATAGACAATCCAAGAAACCGCCGGCTAAGAGTGAACATAATATGACTCTGAATTTATAAGGCCGAAGCTTCCACGATGGCCTTCAGCGGCTGCACCAGAAACTACAGCTAAATTATAGCCCACATTTTACTTTCCACAAAGCCGTCTTATATTCTCTCTAGTTAATGCATTCCCTGGAGTCAATCTGAGAAACGTATTACAGCCGTATGCTGCGTAATTAATTCTACAGTCCTGTCACAGGGCTGGGACTGTGGGGTCGGGACTGTGGAGTCTGGACTGTGGGGTCGGGACTGTGGGGTCGGGACTGTGGGGTCGGGACTGTGGGGCCAGTACTGTGGGCCGGGACTGTGGGGCCGGGACTGTGGGGCCGGGACTGTGGGGCCGGGACTGTGGGGCCAGGACTGTGGGTGCCTGGACTGTGGGTGCCTGGACTAGGAGGCCAAGACTGTGGGGCCAGGACTGTGTGGCCGGGACTGTGGGTGCCATTGGACAAATTAGCTTCTGTTAAACTCCGTTATTATGTCTGTGTATTAAAGAGAACCTTTCACCTGCCCATACATATGTAGCTGAGTGCAGCATGTAATGGGCAGAGCTTCACAAACCCTGTCTCACTTTACATTTTTTCCTATCTTCTTCCTCCTTCGTCATTTACATATCGGTGCCGTTATATTTGGCACCGATATGTAAATTAGCCACTGAACTGTCAATGGGGCGTTTCTATCTAACTAAATGGCACAGGGGCGTGATCTCTTCACTCTGACACTGTCCAATCAGCTACGGACAGTGACAGGGCGGCTGACACTTCCCTCCCGCGAGAACACACACCCATTAGATGTAGCAAGCTTGAGAAAGGCTCTATTGTAGAGCTGAAATGTTGCATTTGACTGATTGATTAAAGCACTTTTTCTATTTTGCTACATCTCTGGAGTGCTGCCTGGTTTTTTTAAATACATATTTGGGTGACTTTGGTCGTGTCCCTGGCGGGCTTGCACCCTCATCTTTACGATTTTCTGACTGTGCGGATGACATTTTTTGTTTCTAGATAGATACATAGATATGAGATAGATGCATGGATTAGATGGATGGATTAGATAGATAGATAGATAGATAGATAGATAGATAGATAGATAGATAGATAGATAGATAGATAGATAGATAGATAGATAGATAGATAGATAGATAGATAGATAGATAGATAGATAGATAGATAGATAGATAGATAGATAGATAGATATGAGATAGATAGATAGATAGATAGATAGATAGATAGATAGATAGATAGATAGATAGATAGATAGATAGATAGATAGATAGATAGATAGATAGATAGATAGATAGATAGATATGAGATAGATAGATATGAGATAGATAGATATGAGATAGATAGATATGAGATAGATAGATAGATAGATAGATAGATAGATAGATAGATAGATATATATGAGATAGATAGATAGATAGATAGATAGATAGATAGATAGATAGATAGATAGATAGATAGATAGATAGATAGATAGATAGATAGATAGATAGATAGATAGATAGATAGATAGATAGATAGATAGATAGATAGATATGAGATAGATAGATAGATATGAGATAGATAGATGGATAGATATGAGATAGATAGATAGATAGATAGATAGATAGATAGATAGATAGATAGATAGATAGATAGATAGATAGATAGATAGATAGATAGATAGATAGATAGATAGATAGATAGATAGATATGAGATAGATAGATAGATAGATAGATAGATAGATAGATAGATAGATAGATAGATAGATAGATAGATAGATAGATAGATAGATAGATAGATAGATAGACAGATAATAGATAGATAGATAGATAGATAGATAGATAGATAGATAGATAGATAGATAGATAGATAGATAGATAGATAGATAGATAGATAGATAGATAGATAGATAGATAGATAGATAGATAGATAGATAGAAAAACAAAAAACGAAACCCAAGAAACAATGGAGGATAAACATTTTGGGTTTTTTTCTATTTCACCCTATATAATTATTTTTAAAACTTATTTGGTGCATTACATAGTACATTAAATGGTGCCATTAAAAAATTCAACTTGTCCCGCAGAAAACAAGTCCACAAATGGCTATGTTGACGGAAAAATATAAATGTTATGGCTCTAGGAAGACATTGATGAATAAACGAAAAAGAAAGAACCAAAACAGACCTGGTCCTTTAGGAGTTTAATCCCTCGCCCTCTCCTGACTCTGTTCCAATCTACACAGCAAAACTGACATTTGAGCTGCAGAAAACAGGAAACACCAGCTTATTGTGTGAGTTCTACTGACTATTTTGAAAACTGGGATATTTCAGGACTTCTTTTATATGAATAATCACAAAATAATAAAAAAAATACAAAATATATGTATACTAAAAACCTGATTGAAATAATATGTCACTATCTGACGATACATTCTCTTTGAAGATGGAAATTGACCTGAATCCACATCTATGTGTCAGTATTTAACCCCCTTATCAGGGAATTCTCTAATAATATAACAGGTTAATATAATCAATTACGCACATTAAGTGGTTTTTCTGTTTCAGTGGCTTTGACTTTCATGGTGTAATTCTCTCTTACAACCCCCATCCCTCCCCCCACCCCCAATTTTTCACTTCAGTTGAAATCTTAACCTCTAATTAGAATTTCAATTATAATAAGATAAAAGGATCCGCTATAAAGTATAACCCCGCAGACGCTGTGTGGGCACTGACGGCTGACTCATGATTTCCTGCTCTTTTTCCCCCTTTCTTACGAGGATGGGGAACGGCCTTCAGTAATCCACAGAAATGTCAATCACCACATGTTTGACTGACTCTTAAAAAGCTTCTTGTTCTTGCTTGGCCTGGCATGTCAGAACAAATGAGGAAAATGTAACGCAGAGCGGACGTGAAACAAGTGCCGTCCGATATAAGGTTATTATCGCTTTGTAAAGCTTTATGCTATTGTGCAGAGTATAATAAGGGGATATAGGGCCCTTGGGCTTCATCACTATTAACCACTTATGAACAGTTAAATCTGCATTAATGTATAATTAAAGGGTAACTAAATGTTCAACAAACTTCCGACATGTCATAGTGACATGTCAGGAGTTTTGATTGGTGGGGGTCCGAGCACTGAGACCCCCACCAATCGCTAAAACGAAGCGGCAGAAGTGCTCAGCTGCTTAGTTCCTGTTCGGCTTTTTCCGTAAAGCCGATGTATCCATAGACATTGTCTCTAGCCTGTACACCGCTACGTCGATTTCCGTAAAAAGCGCTTCTGACGATTAGTTTTAGCGATCGGTGGGGGTCTCAGTGCTCAGACCCCAACCAACCAAAACTTCTGGCATGTCACTATGACATGTCAGAAGTTTGTTGAACATTTAGTTACCCTTTAAGGGGCAGGTAGGGCGGTGAAAAAGGAATAGAGGCGGCTGCAGAGATTCTACCTCTATTGATCACAGTGCTCATAGTACAGATCACGTGACGGATAAATTAAAGGGTTTTTCCCATTTCATAAGGTGACGGAATATCACTGGGATATGTTATCAATTTATGATCGGTGGGGGGTCCCGTCTCTGATCCTGGGAAAGATTTAGCGCTGGGTCTCCTTCTAAGCTTTTCACTTGAATAGGGTCATGCTGCAGTTCCCTGCACAGTGGGTATGCAAGGGAAAACAGTAAAGGGGCTGCAGCACTAAATCAGCCGGGCATCTCCTTTATTCTTAGGATCAATGGAAGTCCTAGAAGTCGGAACCACACCAATCATAAAGTAAAGACATATCCTAGCGACATGCTATCACTTTAAAAAAGCACACATAACGCAATCCCCATTAAACTATGGGGCTGTCGGAAACACAGCACTCAAGTGTTTCCATCAGCCCCATAGACTTTGAATGGAGCGGCACGGTGTATGCTCCATTTAAAGTCCTCCTTGCCATTGCCGCCTTGTGGCTGGGAGAAACAGGTCCCCTGTTCTGGTGATCGGTGGGGGTCCCAGCAGTCAAACAGCCAACAATCTAGCATTTTTTACCTATTCGGTGGATAGGTGAAAAATGCTAAAGGTTGGAATACCCCTTTAAAGTGTAGCTTCACATTGTAACCACTGTGAATATTAGGGAAAAACATAAATAACAAGTCCTTAATATAATGCTCTAATGCATATAAGTATGAATATAATTTATTTTTATGTCCACAATTATGTGGTTATTAATTTCATAATATATCTTTATTGGGATCCAGGCTAAGTTTTTCTGTTACAGTTTTTATTATAAACAGATTTATTAAACATTTATTTCAAACTTTTTATGTGACTATTCAGATTTAAAAAAAATCCAGTTTCCACATAGGCCACTAGAGCAAACCAAAAAATGGCTAAAACTTCCTGTTTTCTGCAGCTCACTTGTCAGCTTTGCTGTATAGACAAGGACAGAGTCAGCAGAGTCATCTCATTATCATTTTAATGTGGCCAAGTTAATTTCAGCTCTATCGTACTGCTGGTGGCCTACATAAGGCAGGATAGTAACACTAGACACGCAGATAAGGCTCTGCATGCTGCTCCCCTGTCACTCGCTGGTCTCGGGTGGAGGGGATGTACCTCCATCACTTCCTGCAGAGGTGATTGTAAAAGTCTATGACAGTTCTCTGTCAATTCTCTCACATTCAATGCAGCAGCCATAAAGCATACACTCCTTGCTGCACTGTCTATAAAGACAATACACAAATGAAGCGTGTGCTTCCAATATGGCCACACACAGAGAAGTATAAAAAAAAAAAATTGCTACAACATTTATAAACCAGGAAAAACACCAGAAAAAAAAACCCACTACCCATTAATTCCCTTTATAACACTGAGTATCAGTGGCGATCACTGATCATAGAGGTCAGAGTGGCACATGACAGTTGTTTTTTCCTGGAAGCTCAGGAATTTTAGGCCATCATCTTAAAGAACTACATACCAGGGACAGACCACGATAACTAACCAGTAAACTCCAAGGACAAACATGGGTAGTAAACCAAGAGATGCTACGAACTATAGTCCTAAACCAATAAATTCCAGGGACTAGGCTACACAATCGCTTGGAAATTGACCCACCAATGAAGCTTCTGCCTTGAGAGAGATGGTAAGCGGGGGCGGAACTTAAATTGTCCTAAGATATAGATCCAAATGTTGGTAATTATGGCATACGGGCCCTCACAGTGCGAAATTTCTATCACAGTCCTCTTTCCAGACATTCATTCAACATACCTTCTGATGCTCGTCTGAGTCTTAATCAATATTCGCACTTCACTAAATCTTTTGCATATCTAACATTTAACAAGCCTGTTTCTCAAGGCTGACTGGGAGAAGTAATGATTAATGGCTTCCATTTTTCTTGGCTGTGCTAAGTAATGAAGTTTCACTGAGCTGGGTATTTGGGTTACCGCTTTCAATCAATTTTTGTGGAGAAGAACATTGTTCAAGAGCCATTGAGAAAACTAATTGAGAAAGAGAGAACTCTGCAAAACCCAGCTAAAAATATCAATTCTTAAATCATTACAAACTACGGTTCTGTCCACATCTGTATCATGGTTTCTGCTTATGACGCAAACCACCTCGCACTGCCGGACCCGCTATATGACGGATACCACCAGCGCTCAACAGACCCCATTGACTTATGATGGAGTCTGTCTGGTTCTGTTGTGGTGTCAGTCATTTCCAGAATAAGGTCATGTATCTGTAATGGCCGGAAGGAGGTGAAGGGATAGTGAGCCCTAATCTACCCACCGCCCTGTCCCTGCCTACTTGCAACGACCCGCCCTAGGCGACGAGGTACAACTGGGCGGCGGTCCCTACGCTGTCTAAGTGCACAGGAAAACAAACAGGGAACATGCAAGGGAAGGGGCAGTAGCCACGGAACGCCACGAGGAAACGGAGCGGCGAACGGACAGTCAGGACCAGGACGAAGTGAGTACACCCAAGCGGGCAAGGAGACAGAAGCAAGCCAGGGGCAAAGCAAAGCAGGTCAAGCAGAACTGCAGCAAGGCAGAAGCACGGCAGAAGCAGGCTGGAGCAAGCAGCAGTGGGGCCAGGAATCCAAAAGAATTACAAGCACTGAGGGAGAGAACAGGGCAGGTAATAAAGGACAGGGGGCGGAGCTAACTCCGACAGACCAGGCCGCGATAGGCTCTCCCACTCCTGAGCCTGCCACCCTGGTTGGTGGGAGATGGTGTCAGTCGAACAGGTCTGGCCTCAGGTGTGGATTGATTAATCCCAGGAGTATACCTAGATGAAGTACCTGGCAGATCCCTAACAGTACTCCCCCTTTTATGAGGGGCCACCGGACCCTTACTAAGGGGACCCGGTTTAGTGGGGAAGAGAAGGTGGAACCTCCTGATCAATACCCCAGCGTGAACATCACGGGCAGGTACCCAAGTCCTCTCCTCCGGCCCGTATCCTCTCCAATGGACCAGGTACTGGAGGGAGCCCTGGACCATCCTACTGTCCATAATCTTGGCCACCTCGAATTCCACCCCCTCAGGGGTGAGAACGGGAACAGGAGGTATCCTCGATGTAAAGGCAGGAAGGAGGTGAAGGGAAAGTGAGCCCTAATCTACCCACCGCCCTGTCCCTGCCTACTTGCAACGACCCGCCCTAGGCGACGAGGTACAACTGGGCGGCGGTCCCTACGCTGGCTAAGTGCACAGGAAGACAAACAGGGAACACGCAAGGGAAGGGGCAGTAGCCACGGAACGCCACGAGGAAACGGGGCGGCGAACGAACAGTCAGGACCAGGACGAAGTGAGTACACCCGAGCAGGCACAGAGACAGAAGCAAGCCAGGGCAAGCAAGCAGGTCAAGCAGAACTGCAGCAAGGCAGAAGCACGGCAGAAGCAGGCTGGAGCAAGCAGCAGAGGCCAGGAATCCAAAAGAATTACAAGCACTGAGGGAGAGCACAGGGCAGGTAATAAAGGGCAGGGGGCGGAGCTAACTCCGAGAGACCAGGCCGCGATAGGCTCTCCCACTCCTGAGCCTGCCACCCTGGTTGGTGGGAGATGGTGTCAGTCGAGCAGGTCTGGCCTCAGGTGTGGATTGATTAATCCCAGGAGTATAGCTAGATGAAGTACCTGGCAGATCCCTAACAGTACTCCCCCTTTTATGAGGGGCCACCGGACCCTTACTAAGGGGACCCGGTTTAGTGGGGAAGAGGAGGTGGAACCTCCTGATCAATACCCCAGCATGAACATCATGGGCAGGTACCCAAGTCCTCTCCTCCGGCCCGTATCCTCTCCAATGGACCAGGTACTGGAGGGAGCCCTGGACCATCCTACTGTCCATAATCTTGGCCACCTCGAATTCCACCCCCTCAGGGGTGAGAACGGGAACAGGAGGTATCCTCGAGGGGGACCAGGACGGGGAGCAGCGTTTAAGGAGGGAGGCATGGAAGACGTCATGTATGCGAAAGGATGGGGGGAGCTCCAGACGGAAGGATACAGGGTTGAGGACTTCAATGATCTTATAAGGTCCAATAAATCGGGGAGCAAACTTCCTGGACGGGACCTTAAGGCGCAAGTTCCTGGACGACAACCAGACCAAATCCCCGACGACAAACCGGGGGTTAGCAGAACGTCTACTATCCGCCTGAATCTTTTGTGCGCTCTGGGACGCCTCTAGGTTCTTCTGAACCTGGGCCCAGACAGTGCACAGTTCCCGATGAACCTCCTCTACCTCAGGATTATTGGAACAACCAGGGGAGACGGAGGAGAACCTTGGGTTAAACCCGAAATTACAGAAAAACGGGGAGACCCCTGACGAGTTACTGACCCGGTTATTCAGGGAAAATTCAGCAAGGGGAAGGAATGAGACCCAATCGAATTGACAGTCAGAGATGAAACACCTTAAATATTGTTCTAGAGACTGATTAGTCCTCTCCGTTTGGCCATTAGTTTCGGGATGGAAGGCGGAGGAGAAGGACAGATCAATCTCCAACTTTTTACAAAAAGCTCTCCAAAATAAGGAAACAAATTGTACCCCTCTGTCAGAAACGATATTGACTGGGGCCCCATGGAGACGCAGGATGTGTTTCACAAACAAAGAAGCTAACGTCTTGGCGTTAGGTAGCTTCTTAAGGGGCACAAAGTGGCACATCTTGCTGAAGCGGTCGACTACCACCCACACCACCGACTTGCCCTGAGATGGAGGCAAATCGGTGATAAAATCCATGGAGATATGGGTCCAAGGTCTCTGGGGAATGGGCAAGGAACGTAGTAGGCCCGCAGGTCGGGACCTAGGGGTTTTGGACCTAGCGCAAACCTCACAAGCGGCGACGTAAGCCCTAACATCTTTAGGCAACCCAGGCCACCAATAGTTTCTGGTAATGAGGTGTTTGGTGCCCAAGATGCCAGGATGACCAGATAGAGCGGAGTCATGGTTTTCCCTGAGTACCCTCAGCCGGTATTGCAGGGGAACAAACAGTTTGTCCCCAGGGGCGTTCCCGGGAGCTGCACCCTGATCAGCCGCGATATCAGAAGCTAAATCAGAATCCGTGGCAGAGACGATTATACCAGGGGGTAAAATACAAGCGGGATCCTTCTCGGAAGGAGGATTGGCCATGAAACTACGTGACAGAGCGTCAGCCTTAATATTCTTGGACCCAGCCCTATAGGTAACCAAGAAATTAAATCTGGTAAAGAATAGTGCCCACCGAGCTTGTCTAGGATTAAGCCTCCGGGCCGATTCTAGGAAAACCAGATTCTTGTGATCCGTAAGGACCGTTACCTGGTGTCTGGCCCCCTCCAGGAAGTGCCGCCACTCCTCAAAAGCCCATTTAATGGCTAGAAGTTCGCGGTTACCAATATCATAGTTACTCTCCGTGGGCGAAAACTTCCTAGAGAAGTAAGCACAGGGGCGGAGATGGGTGAGGGAGCTGGTACCCTGGGACAAGACGGCCCCTACTCCCACCTCGGAAGCGTCAACCTCCACAATAAATGGCTCCTCTTGGTTGGGCTGAATCAGCACGGGGGCCGAGATAAAGCACTTCTTGAGAGTCTCAAAGGCCTGGACGGCCTCAGGGGGCCAATGGAGGACATCGGCACCCTTGCGGGTAAGGTCCGTAAGAGGCTTAGCGACGACCGAGAAGTTGGCAATAAATCTCCTGTAATAGTTGGCGAACCCTAAAAAACACTGTAACGCCTTAAGGGAGGCAGGTTGGACCCATTCCGCCACAGCTTGAACCTTGGCAGGGTCCATGCGGAATTCATGAGGAGTGAGGATTTGCCCTAAAAATGGTATCTCCTGTACCCCAAAGACACATTTTTCAGTCTTAGCAAACAGATTATTCTCCCGAAGGACCTGGAGCACCTTCCTGACATGCTCCACGTGGGAGGACCAGTCCTTGGAAAACACCAGTATGTCATCAAGGTACACAACAAGAAAATTACCCAGGTACTCTCTCAGGATTTCATTAATAAAATTCTGGAAGACAGCAGGGGCATTACACAACCCAAAGGGCATGACCAGGTATTCGAAATGACCCTCGGGTGTGTTGAACGCAGTTTTCCACTCATCCCCCTCTTTGATGCGGATAAGGTTATATGCCCCCCGTAGATCGAACTTAGAAAACCATTGGGCTCCCTGAACCTGATTAAAAAGATCCGGAATCAAAGGAAGTGGGTACTGGTTCCTTACGGTGACCTTATTCAGGTTACGATAATCAATGCACGGCCTAAGACCACCATCCTTCTTCCCCACGAAGAAGAAGCCAGCACCTACAGGAGAAGTCGAGGGGCGAATGAAACCCTTGGCCAGGCATTCTTGGATATACACCCTCATAGCTTCACGTTCAGGACATGAAAGATTAAATATCCTACCCTTAGGAAGCTTGGCACCAGGCACCAAATCGATAGCGCAATCGTAATCTCTATGGGGGGGCAACACCTCGGAGGCCTCCTTAGAAAACACATCGGCGAAGTCCTGAACAAACTCAGGAAGCGTGTTTACCTCCTCCCGGGGAGAAATAGTGTTAACAGAAAGACATGACATAAGACATTCATTACCCCATTTGGTGAGATCCCCAGTATTCCAATCAAATGTGGGATTATGCAACTGCAACCAGGGAAGACCTAATACCAGATCAGACGATAATCCCTGCATCACCAGTACAGAGCACTGCTCCAAATGCATGGAGCCAACCAGGAGTTCAAAAACAGGAGTATGCTGAGTAAAATAACCATTAGCAAGGGGGGTTGAGTCGATTCCTACTACAGGGATGGGATAAGGTAAATCAATACAAGGCATCTTTAGAGACATAGCAAAATCCACAGACATGATATTAGCAGATGAGCCAGAATCCACGAAAGCACTGCCCGTGGCAGACCGGCCAGCAAACGAGACCTGAAAGGGAAGCAAAATTTTATTGCGTTTCACATTAACGGGAAATACCTGTGCGCCCAAGTGACCTCCCCGATGATCACTTAGGCGCGGAAGTTTTCCGGCTTCTTATTCTTGCGCCTGGGGCAGGTGTTCAGTAGATGCTTGTCGTCCCCACAGTAGAAGCAGAGACCATTCATTCTGCGAAACTCTCTACGTTGTCGAGGGGACATGGAGGCCCCGAGTTGCATAGGTACCTCCGAGTCCTCCGTGGAGGGGCGAGGAGACGGGACCTCGGGGGGAAACACAGAAAAGTCAGAGGGGAGCACACTGAAGCGTTCTAGCTGACGTTCCCTGAGACGTCGGTCAAGTCGTACTGCTAGGGCCATAACCTGGTCAAGGGAGTCAGGCGAGGGGTAGCTAACCAGCAGATCCTTCAGGGCGTCAGATAATCCTAACCTAAACTGGCACCTTAGGGCCGGATCGTTCCACTGAGAAGCTACGCACCACTTCCTAAAATCAGAACAGTATTCCTCAACCGGTCTCCTACCCTGACGTAAGGTCACCAGCTGACTCTCGGCTAAAGCAGTCCTGTCAGTCTCGTCGTAAATGAGTCCGAGGGCAGAGAAAAAACGATCAACAGAGGAAAGTTCAGGGGCGTCAGGAGCCAAGGAGAAGGCCCACTCTTGGGGCCCTTCCTGGAGTCGGGATATGATGATACCCACCCGCTGGTTCTCGGAACCTGAGGAGTGGGGCTTTAGGCGGAAATACAGTCTGCAACTCTCCCGGAAGGAGAGAAACGTCTTACGGTCCCCTGAAAACCGGTCAGGTAACTTGAGGTCGGGTTCTAGAGGTGAGGTGAGGGGTACTACTAAAGCAGCGTCACCCTGATTGACCCTTTGGGCCAGGGCCTGGACCTGTAGGGAGAGGCCCTGCATCTGCTGGGTCAGGGTCTCAAGGGGGTCCATGATAGCGTCAGCGTAGGAGAAATGGTAGACTAGGTAAGGGCTTGTAATTATGTAAAGGCAGGAAGGAGGTGAAGGGAAAGTGAGCCCTAATCTACCCACCGCCCTGTCCCTGCCTACTTGCAACGACCCGCCCTAGGCGACGAGGTACAACTGGGCGGCGGTCCCTACGCTGGCTAAGTGCACAGGAAGACAAACAGGGAACACGCAAGGGAAGGGGCAGTAGCCACGGAACGCCACGAGGAAACGGGGCGGCGAACGAACAGTCAGGACCAGGACGAAGTGAGTACACCCGAGCAGGCACAGAGACAGAAGCAAGCCAGGGCAAGCAAGCAGGTCAAGCAGAACTGCAGCAAGGCAGAAGCACGGCAGAAGCAGGCTGGAGCAAGCAGCAGAGGCCAGGAATCCAAAAGAATTACAAGCACTGAGGGAGAGCACAGGGCAGGTAATAAAGGGCAGGGGGCGGAGCTAACTCCGAGAGACCAGGCCGCGATAGGCTCTCCCACTCCTGAGCCTGCCACCCTGGTTGGTGGGAGATGGTGTCAGTCGAGCAGGTCTGGCCTCAGGTGTGGATTGATTAATCCCAGGAGTATAGCTAGATGAAGTACCTGGCAGATCCCTAACACTCGAGGGGGACCAGGACGGGGAGCAGCGTTTAAGGAGGGAGGCATGGAAGACGTCATGTATGCGAAATGATGGGGGGAGCTCCAGACGGAAGGATACAGGGTTGAGGACTTCAATGATCTTATAAGGTCCAATAAATCGGGGAGCAAACTTCCTGGACGGGACCTTAAGGCGCAAGTTCCTGGACGACAACCAGACCAAATCCCCGACGACAAACCGGGGGTTAGCAGAACGTCTACTATCCGCCAGAATCTTTTGTGCGCTCTGGGACGCCTCTAGGTTCTTCTGAACCTGGGCCCAGACAGTGCACAGTTCCCGATGAACATCCTCTACCTCAGGATTATTGGAACAACCAGGGGAGACGGAGGAGAATCTTGGGTTAAACCCGAAATTACAGAAAAACGGGGAGACCCCTGACGAGTTACTGACCCGGTTATTCAAGGAAAATTCAGCAAGGGGAAGGAATGAGACCCAATCGAATTGACAGTCAGAGATGAAACACCTTAAATATTGTTCCAGGGATTGGTTGGTCCTTTCCGTTTGGCCATTAGTTTCGGGATGGAAGGCGGAGGAGAAGGACAGATCAATCTCCAACTTTTTACAAAAAGCTCTCCAAAATAAGGAAACAAATTGTACCCCTCTGTCAGAAACTATATTGACTGGGGCCCCATGGAGACGCAGGATGTGTTTCACAAACAAAGAAGCTAACGTCTTGGCGTTAGGTAGCTTCTTAAGGGGCACAAAGTGGCACATCTTGCTGAAGCGGTCGACTACCACCCACACCACCGACTTGCCCTGAGATGGAGGCAAATCGGTGATAAAATCCATGGAGATATGGGTCCAAGGTCTCTGGGGAATGGGCAAGGAACGTAGTAGGCCCGCAGGTCGGGACCTAGGGGTTTTGGACCTAGCGCAAACCTCACAAGCGGCGACGTAAGCCCTAACGTCTTTAGGCAACCCAGGCCACCAATAGTTTCTGGTAATGAGGTGTTTGGTGCCCAAGATGCCAGGATGACCAGATAGAGCGGAGTCATGGTTTTCCCTGAGTACCCTCAGCCGGTATTGCAGGGGAACAAACAGTTTGTCCCCAGGGACGTTCCCGGGAGCTGCACCCTGATCAGCCGCGATATCAGAAGCTAAATCAGAATCCGTGGCAGAGACGATTATACCAGGGGGTAAAATACAAGCAGGATCCTTCTCAGAAGGAGGATTGGCCATGAAACTACGTGACAGAGCATCAGCCTTAATATTCTTGGACCCAGCCCTATAGGTAACCAAGAAATTAAATCTGGTAAAGAATAGTGCCCACCGAGCTTGTCTAGGATTAAGCCTCCGGGCCGATTCTAGGAAAACCAGATTCTTGTGATCCGTAAGGACCGTTACCTGGTGTCTGGCCCCCTCCAGGAAGTGCCGCCACTCCTCAAAAGCCCATTTAATGGCTAGAAGTTCGCGGTTGCCAATATCATAGTTACTCTCCGTGGGCGAAAACTTCCTAGAGAAGTAAGCACAGGGGCGGAGATGGGTGAGGGAGCTGGTACCCTGGGACAAGACGGCCCCCACTCCCACCTCGGAAGCGTCAACCTCCACAATAAATGGCTCCTCTTGGTTGGGCTGAATCAGCACGGGGGCCGAGATAAAGCACTTCTTGAGGGTCTCAAAGGCCTGGACGGCCTCAGGGGGCCAATGGAGGACATCAGCACCCTTGCGGGTAAGGTCCGTAAGAGGCTTAGCGACGACCGAGAAGTTGGCAATAAATCTCCTGTAATAGTTGGCGAACCCTAAAAAACACTGTAACGCCTTAAGGGAGGCAGGTTGGACCCATTCCGCCACAGCCTGAACCTTGGCAGGGGCCATGCGGAATTCATGAGGAGTGAGGATTTGCCCTAAAAATGGTATCTCCTGTACCCCAAAGACACATTTTTCAGTCTTCGCAAACAGATTATTCTCCCGAAGGACCTGGAGCACCTTCCTGACATGCTCCACGTGGGAGGACCAGTCCTTGGAAAACACCAGTATGTCATCAAGGTACACAACAAGAAAATTACCCAGGTACTCTCTCAGGATTTCATTAATAAAATTCTGGAAGACAGCAGGGGCATTACACAACCCAAAGGGCATGACCAGGTATTCGAAATGACCCTCGGGTGTGTTGAACGCAGTTTTCCACTCATCCCCCTCTTTGATGCGGATAAGGTTATATGCCCCCCGTAGATCGAACTTAGAAAACCATTGGGCTCCCTGAACCTGATTAAAAAGATCCGGAATCAAAGGAAGTGGGTACTGGTTCCTTACGGTGACCTTATTCAGGTTACGATAATCAATGCACGGCCTAAGACCACCATCCTTCTTCCCCACGAAGAAGAAGCCAGCACCTACAGGAGAAGTCGAGGGGCGAATGAAACCCTTGGCCAGGCATTCTTGGATATACACCCTCATGGCTTCACGTTCAGGACATGAAAGATTAAATATCCTACCCTTAGGAAGCTTGGCACCAGGCACCAAATCGATAGCGCAATCGTAATCTCTATGGGGGGGCAACACCTCGGAGGCCTCCTTAGAAAACACATCGGCGAAGTCCTGAACAAACTCAGGAAGCGTGTTTACCTCCTCCCGGGGAGAAATAGAGTTAACAGAAAGACATGACATAAGACATTCATTACCCCATTTGGTGAGATCCCCAGAATTCCAATCAAACGTGGGATTATGCAACTGCAACCAGGGAAGGCCTAAAACCAGGTCAGACGATAATCCCTGCATCACCAGTACAGAGCACTGCTCCAAATGCATGGAGCCAACAAGGAGTTCAAAAACAGGAGTATGCTGAGTAAAATAACCATTAGCAAGGGGAGTTGAGTCGATTCCTACTACAGGGATAAGATAAGGTAAATCAATACAAGGCATCTTTAGAGACATAGCAAATTCCGCAGACATGATATTAGCAGATGACCCTGAATCCACGAAAGCACTGCCCGTGGCAGCCCGGCCAGCAAACGAGACCTGAAAGGGAAGCAAAATTTTATTGCGTTTCACATTAACGGGAAATACCTGTGCGCCCAAGTGACCTCCCCGATGATCACTTAGGCGCGGAAGTTTTCCGGCTTCTTATTCTTGCGCCTGGGACAGGTGTTCAGTAGATGCTTGTCGTCCCCACAGTAGAAGCAGAGACCATTCATTCTGCGAAACTCCCTACGTTGTCGAGGGGACATGGAGGCCCCGAGTTGCATAGGTACCTCCGAGTCCTCCGTGGAGGGGCGAGGAGACGGGACCTCGGGGGGGATCGCAGAAAAGTCAGAGGGGAGCACACTGAAGCGTTCTAGCTGACGTTCCCTGAGACGTCTGTCAAGTCGTACTGCTAGGGCCATAACCTGGTCAAGGGAGTCAGACGAGGGGTAGCTAACCAGCAGATCCTTCAGGGCGTCAGATAATCCTAACCTAAACTGGCACCTTAGGGCCGGATCGTTCCACTGAGAAGCTACGCACCACTTCCTAAAATCAGAACAGTATTCCTCAACCGGTCTCCTACCCTGACGTAAGGTCACCAGCTGACTCTCGGCTAAGGCAGTCCTGTCAGTCTCGTCGTAAATGAGTCCGAGGGCAGAGAAAAAACGATCAACAGAGGAAAGTTCAGGGGCGTCAGGAGCCAAGGAAAAGGCCCACTCTTGGGGCCCTTCCTGGAGTCGGGATATGATGATACCCACCCGCTGGTTCTCGGAACCTGAGGAGTGGGGGTTTAGGCAGAAATACAGTCTGCAACTCTCCCGGAAGGAGAGAAACGTCTTACGGTCCCCTGAGAACCGGTCAGGTAACTTGAGGTCGGGTTCTAGAGGTGAGGTGAGGGGTACTACTAAAGCAGCGTCACCCTGATTGACCCTTTGGGCCAGGGCCTGGAACTGTAGGGAGAGGCCCTGCATCTGCTGGGCCAGGGTCTCAAGGGGGTCCATGATAGCGTCAGCGTAGGAGAAATGGTAGACTAGGTAAGGGCTTGTAATTATGTAATGGCCGGAAGGAGGTGAAGGGAAAGTGAGCCCTAATCTACCCACCGCCCTGTCCCTGCCTACTTGCAACGACCCGCCCTAGGCGACGAGGTACAACTGGGCGGCGGTCCCTACGCTGTCTAAGTGCACAGGAAAACTAACAGGGAACATGCAAGGGAAGGGGCAGTAGCCACGGAACGCCACGAGGAAACGGAGCGGCGAACGGACAGTCAGGACCAGGACGAAGTGAGTACACCCAAGCGGGCAAGGAGACAGAAGCAAGCCAGGGGCAAAGCAAAGCAGGTCAAGCAGAACTGCAGCAAGGCAGAAGCACGGCAGAAGCAGGCTGGAGCAAGCAGCAGTGGGGCCAGGAATCCAAAAGAATTACAAGCACTGAGGGAGAGAACAGGGCAGGTAATAAAGGACAGGGGGCGGAGCTAACTCCGACAGACCAGGCCGCGATAGGCTCTCCCGCTCCTGAGCCTGCCACCCTGGTTGGTGGGAGATGGTGTCAGTCGAACAGGTCTGGCCTCAGGTGTGGATTGATTAATCCCAGGAGTATACCTAGATGAAGTACCTGGCAGATCCCTAACAGTATCACTATATTTCCTGTCAAATCTGATGGAATCTGTGGCGCATTCTCCGAAGAGTCTTCCATGCAGGTGTGAACAGATCCTACGGATAATCATTATTGAATGATAAATAGCATTATTACTGCATAGTTGTCACTGTGCCATAGTCAAAGGAGAATACCAAGTGATATCTATTATTCACGCAGCTTCCCACAACTTAAAGTGTACTTATCCTTATAAAAAAAAAATCATAAATTAGTAGGACATGTGGATATAGGAAACTTTTTAAAATATCTTGTTAGAAGAACGGGGCATGTTCCTCACCTTCCAGCAACCTCTAGTTCTCTTTTTCCTGCCCGCAGGCTCTCTGTAAACATTCAGAAACCTCAAAAGTCACCAAAATATTCATCTAGTGTAAAACAGTAATTAGAAGGCAGGGCGGAGGGGAGAGGAGGGGGATGCAGCTGCAATGTCACTGCTTCAGTGTTTCAGTGAAACATCATAAGTAAAGAGGGATATATCTGACTAACTAGGAGCACATAGCACAGCCCTACACATCTACATAGCACAGCCCTACACCTCTACATAGCACAGCCCTACAAATCTACACAGCACAGCCCTACACATCTACATAGCACAGCCCTACACATCTACACAGCACAGCCCTACACATCTACATGGCACAGCCCTACACATCTACACGGCACAGCCCTACACATCTACATAGCACAGCCCTACACATCTACATAGCACAGCCCTACACATCTACATAGCACAGCCCTACACATCTACACAGCACAGCCCTACACATCTACACAGCACAGCCCTACACATCTACACAGCACAGCCCTACACATCTACACAGCACAGCCCTACACATCTACACAGCACAGCCCTACACATCTACACAGCACAGCCCTACACATCTACATAGCACAGCCCTACACATCTACATAGCACAGCCCTACACATCTACACAGCATAGCCCTACACATCTACATAGCACAGCCCTACACATCTACACAGCACAGCCCTACACATCTACATAGGCCAGCCCTACACATCTACATAGCACAGCCCTACACATCTACATAGCACAGCCCTACACATCTACATAGCACAGCCCTACACATCTACACAGCACAGCCCTACACATCTACACAGCACAGCCCTACACATCTACATAGCACAGCCCTACACATCTACACAGCACAGCCCTACACATCTACATAGCACAGCCCTACACATCTACACAGCACAGCCCTACACATCTACACAGCACAGCCCTACACATCTACACAGCACAGCCCTACACATCTACACAGCACAGCCCTACACATCTACACAGCACAGCCCTACACATCTACATAGCACAGCCCTACACATCTACACAGCACAGCCCTACACATCTACACAGCACAGCCCTACACATCTACACAGCACAGCCCTACACATCTACACAGCACAGCCCTACACATCTACATAGCACAGCCCTACACATCTACACAGCACAGCCCTACACATCTACACAGCACAGCCCTACACATCTACACAGCACAGCCCTACACATCTACACAGCACAGCCCTACACATCTACATAGCACAGCCCTACACATCTACATAGCACAGCCCTACACATCTACATAGCACAGCCCTACACATCTACACAGCACAGCCCTACACATCTACACAGCACAGCCCTACACATCTACATAGCACAGCCCTACAAATCTACATAGCACAGCACAGCCCTACACAGCCCTAAACATCTACATAGCACAGCCCTACACATCTACATAGCACAGCCCTACACATCTCCATAGCACAGCCCTACACATCCACATAGCACAGCCCTACACATCTACATAGCACAGCCCTACACATCTACATAGCACAGCCCTACACATCTACATAGCACAGCTCTACACATCTACACAGCACAGCCCTACACATCTACACAGCACAGCCCTACACATCTACACAGCACAGCCCTACACATCTACATAGCACAGCCCTACACATCTACATAGCACAGCCATACACATATAGATAGGCCAGCCCTACACATCTACATAGCACAGCCCTACACATCTACATAGCACAGCCCTACACATCTACATAGGCCAGCCCTACACATCTACATAGCACAGCCCTACACATCTACATAGCACAGCCCTACACATATAGATAGGCCAGCCCTACACATCTACACAGCACAGCCCTACACATCTACACAGCACAGCCCTACACATCTACATAGCACAGCCCTACACATCTACATAGCACAGCCCTACACATCTACATAGCACAGCCCTACACATCTACATAGCACAGCCCTACACATCTACATAGCACAGCCCTACACATCTACATAGCACAGCCCTACACATCTACATAGCACAGCCCTACACATCTACATAGCACAGCCCTACACATCTACATAGCACAGCCCTACACATCTACACAGCACAGCCCTACACATATAGATAGGCCAGCCCTACACATCTACATAGCACAGCCCTACACATCTACACAGCACAGCCCTACACATCTACATAGGCCAGCCCTACACATCTACACAGCACAGCCCTACACATCTACATAGCACAGCCCTACACATCTACATAGCACAGCCCTACACATATAGATAGGCCAGCCCTACACATCTACATAGCACAGCCCTACACATCTACATAGCACAGCCCTACACATCTACATAGGCCAGCCCTACACATCTACATAGCACAGCCCTACACATCTACATAGCACAGCCCTACACATATAGATAGGCCAGCCCTACACATCTACACAGCACAGCCCTACACATCTACACAGCTTAGCCCTACACATCTATATAGCACAGCCCTACACATCTACATAGCACAGCCCTACACATCTACATAGCACAGCCCTACACATCTACATAGCACAGCCCTACACATCTACATAGCACAGCCCTACACATCTACATAGCACAGCCCTACACATCTACATAGCACAGCCCTACACATCTACATAGCACAGCCCTACACATCTACATAGCACAGCCATACACATCTACATAGCACAGCCCTACACATCTACATAGCACAGCCCTACACATCTACATAGCACAGCCCTAAACATCTACACAGCACAGCCCTACACATCTACACAGCACAGCCCTACACATCTACACAGCACAGCCCTACACATCTACATAGCACAGCCATACACATCTACATAGCACAGCCCTACACATCTACATAGCACAGCCCTACACATCTACACAGCACAGCCCTACACATCTACACAGCACAGCCCTACACATCTACATAGGCCAGCCCTACACATCTACATAGCACAGCCCTACACATCTACACAGCACAGCCCTACACATCTACACAGCACAGCCCTACACATCTACACAGCACAGCCCTACACATCTACATAGCACAGCCCTACACATCTACATAGCACAGCCCTACACATATAGATAGGCCAGCCCTACACATCTACATAGCACAGCCCTACACATCTACATAGCACAGCCCTACACATCTACATAGGCCAGCCCTACACATCTACATAGCACAGCCCTACACATCTACATAGCACAGCCCTACACATATAGATAGGCCAGCCCTACACATCTACACAGCACAGCCCTACACATCTACACAGCACAGCCCTACACACCTACATAGCACAGCCCTACACATCTACATAGCACAGCCCTACACATCTACATAGCACAGCCCTACACATCTACATAGCACAGCCCTACACATCTACATAGCACAGCCCTACACATCTACATAGCACAGCCCTACACATCTACATAGCACAGCCCTACACATCTACATAGCACAGCCCTACACATCTACATAGCACAGCCCTACACATCTACACAGCACAGCCCTACACATATAGATAGGCCAGCCCTACACATCTACATAGCACAGCCCTACACATCTACACAGCACAGCCCTACACATCTACATAGGCCAGCCCTACACATCTACACAGCACAGCCCTACACATCTACATAGCACAGCCCTACACATCTACATAGCACAGCCCTACACATGTAGATAGGCCAGCCCTACACATCTACATAGCACAGCCCTACACATCTACATAGCACAGCCCTACACATCTACATAGGCCAGCCCTACACATCTACATAGCACAGCCCTACACATCTACATAGCACAGCCCTACACATATAGATAGGCCAGCCCTACACATCTACACAGCACAGCCTTACACATCTACACAGCACAGCCCTACACATCTATATAGCACAGCCCTACACATCTACATAGCACAGCCCTACACATCTACATAGCACAGCCCTACACATCTACATAGCACAGCCCTACACATCTACATAGCACAGCCCTACACATCTACATAGCACAGCCCTACAAATCTACATAGCACAGCCCTACACATCTACATAGCACAGCCCTACACATCTACATAGCACAGCCATACACATCTACATAGCACAGCCCTACACATCTACATAGCACAGCCCTACACATCTACACAGCACAGCCCTACACAGCCCTAAACATCTACACAGCACAGCCCTACACATCTACACAGCACAGCCCTACACATCTACACAGCACAGCCCTACACATCTACACAGCACAGCCCTACACATCTACATAGCACAGCCATACACATCTACATAGCACAGCCCTACACATCTACATAGCACAGCCCTACACATCTACATAGCACAGCCCTACACATTTACACAGCACAGCCCTACACATCTACACAGCACAGCCCTACACATCTACATAGGCCAGCCCTACACATCTACATAGCACAGCCCTACACATCTACACAGCACAGCCCTACACATCTACACAGCACAGCCCTACACATCTACATAGCACAGCCCTACACATCTACATAGCACAGCCCTACACATCTACATAGCACAGCCCTACACATCTACATAGCACAGCCCTACACATCTACACAGCACAGCCCTACACATCTACATAGCACAGCCCTACACATCTACATAGCACAGCCCTACACATCTACATAGCACAGCCCTACACATCTACACAGCACAGCCCTACACATCTACACAGCACAGCCCTACACATCTACACAGCACAGCCCTACACATCTACACAGCACAGCCCTACACATATACATAGCACAGCCCTACACATCTACATAGGCCAGCCCTACACATCTACATAGCACAGCCCTACACATCTACATAGCACAGCCCTACACATCTACATAGCACAGCCCTACACATCTACACAGCACAGCCCTACACATCTACATAGCACAGCCCTACACATCTACATAGCACAGCCCTACACATCTACATAGCACAGCCCTACACATCTACACAGCACAGCCCTACACATCTACACATCACAGCCCTACACATCTACATAGCACAATACACATCTAGAGCTGCCTAAAGAGAAGCACACTTAGGCCGGGATCCCACGTAGTGTAAACGCTGCAGAATTTCCGCAACGGAATTCTGTGTGGAAATTCCGCAGCATTTACAGTAGCAGCAAAGTGAATGAGATTTAGAAAATCTCGTGCCCACGCTGCGGAAAAAAACCCTGCAGAGTAAACATTAATAAATTGACCTGCAGTGCGGAATTTAATTCCGCAGAATGTCAATTTATTCTGCGTTTTAGTTGATTTTCCGTTACGGGTTTTCCCCATTGAATTCAATGGGGATGCAAATCCCGCAACAGAAAGCCAAGTGTTGCGACTTTTGCGGCATATCGCAGCGATTCGCCACAAAAATCGCAATTTCGGTAAGAGAAAAATAAACATACTTACCCAAAAGCCTGTGTTTCTTCGTCCAGTCCGGCCGCCTGCGATGACGTTGCATCCCATGTGACCGCTGCAGCCAATCACAGGCTGTAGCGGCGGTCACATGGGATGAAACTTCATCCCAGGAGGCTGGTCTGGATGACATCAGGTAGCCGGTCTCCTGGGATGATGTTACATCCCACGCGACCGCCGCTGCAGCCAATCACAGGGTGCAGCGGTCACATGGGCTACAGCGTCATCCAAGGAGGCCAGACCGGACTGCACAGGAGGGACGCGTCGCCAAAACAATGGCCTACGTAATTTTGAGCATTTTTTAACGCTGCTTTCCGCAGCGGAAAATCCATCCAATAAAACGCACCACAACGTGGTGAGATTTTTCTGATGGAATATACTACGGGTTCCACGTCGGACACGCTGCATGATTTTTACACAGTGCATCAGACCCGTGGGAACCCGGCCTTAAGACTCTGTTAACACTGGCATCATAGCTTCCATTTATAACGGAAGCTATGGCGCTGTGCTGGATCAGTCATATGAAATATTTTCAAACGGCGCCCAACAGCCCACTTTTGATGAATGGGGTTCTGTCAAGATTTCCATAATTTTTATGGCAAGGATAGCGCTGCATGCTGCCCTTTTCTTTCTGTTGAAACTGACAAAACCCCCGACACTAACTCTGGGCGACTATGTGAACAGGGCCCTACTCTGTATTTTTCCTTTAAAATTATTTTTTATTATTATTACTACATTTATGGTCTCCAGCTGTTGCAAAAATTACACATCCCAATAGCCACAGAAACATATTTTTTATGCTTTATTTTCTGATTGATTTATTCTGTTGTCTTTACGTGTTTATAGGGGCAGCCGTTCTGCCTCAGCAACTGTTACAGCAGATTTATACATTTGTGTTAGAGCAGCACCTAGGCATTAGAAACCTCAGACCGAAAACAGCTCATTAACTTCTATGGGAGAGTGTTGTGGGCATGCTCTGTGACATGTTTAGAGGTCACTCTGCAGGGAGGGGAAGAGGGAGGAGGAGTAGAGAAACTGTCCTCATCACCTATTGTCAATAATGGGATTCTGCGTTATCTGTCCCCAGCTTTATAATAGAGGTGTTCCCTTTTATTGTAATCCGACCCATTGATGACAAAGAGATGACTGCGGATCCTGCCCCAATCTACACAGCTGATGCCGAAAACCAATAGGAAATGTCACCTTATTATAAAGGCCAAATGCTTTGATTAAAAAATAATTACATAAAGTCTTTATTTAAGCAATAGTTCAGTCACTGACAATAAATTCTCTTTACAGATAATATGTACGCTGAGACAAAGTACCAAAACAAACAGAACGCGGCCGTACAATTATTCATGTTCTAGATCGCACATTACATTGAGCTTTAATGTGTTCAGTGAACTAGATGGAAAGCTTATCGCTAATCAGTGCAAGGGAGAAGGCAAATGCTGGAGGAGTAACGCTGGCATCTGTTACACTGACTGAGCTATTAATCATTCCATATTATAGTGAACCCCAGAGCTTTTCACATATAAAATATCTGCTGCAATTATTATATGACTTCTGTTATCAGTAGGATGAATAGTAATTCATGGTAGTAATAATATATGGTAACAATAGCATGCCCCATATAACTACTATAATACTATTACCTAGTGTATAGATAAGAATATAACTACCCTAATACTGCCCCTATGAACAAGAATATAGCTACTATAATACTGCCCCCTATGTAGAAAAAACACTACTATAATACTACCCCCTATATACAAGAATATAACTACTATAATACTGCCCCCTATATACAAGAATATAACTACTATAACACTGCCCCCTATATACAAGAATATATCTACTATAATACTGCCCCCTATATACAAGAATATAATTACTATAATACTGCCCCTTATATACAAGAATATAACTACTATAATACTGCCCCCTATATACAAGAATATAACTACTATAATACTGCCCTCTATGTACAAGAATATGACTACTATAATACTGCCCCCTATATACAAGAATATAACTACTATCATACTGCCCCTTATATACAAGAAAGTAACTACTATAATACTGACCCTATATACAAGATTATAACTACTATAATACTGCCCCCTATGTACAAGAATATAACTACTATAATACTGCCTCCTATATACAAGAATATAACTACTATAATACTGCTCCTATATACAACACTATAAGTACTACAATACTGCTCCTATGTACAAGAATATATCTACTATAATACTGCCCCCTATATATAAGAATATAACTACTATAATACTGCTCCTATATACAAGAATATAACTACTATAATACTGCCCCCTATGTAGAAAAAACACTACTATAATACTGCACCCTATATATAAGAATATAACTACTATAATACTGCTCCTATGTACAAGAATATAACTACTATAATACTGCCCCTATATACAAGAATATAACTACTATAATACTGCCCCTATATACAATAATATACTACTATAATACTGCCCCTATGTAGAAAAAACACTACTATAACACTGCCCTCTATATACAAGAATATAACGACTATAATACTGCCCCTATATACAAGAATATAACTACTATAATACTGCCACTATATACAAGAATATAACTACTATAATACTGCTCCCTATATACAAGAATATAACTACTATAATACTGCCACTATATACAAGAATATAACTACTATAATACTGCTCCTATATACAAGAATATAACTACTATATTACTGCTCCTATATACAAGAATATAACTACTATAATACTGCTCCTATATACAAGAATATAACTACTATAATACTGCTCCTATATACAAGAATATAAATACTGTCCCTATATACAAGAATATAACTACTATAATACTGCCCCTATATACAAGAATATAACTACTATAATACTGCCCCCTATATACAAGAATATAACTACTATAATACTGCCCCTATATACAAGAATATAACTACTATAATACTGCCCCTATATACAAGAATATAACTACTATAATACCGCCCCCTATATACAAGAATATAACTACCGTATATATCGGCGTACAAGACGACTTTTTACACCCTTAAAAAAATGTCAAAAGTGTGGGGTCGTCTTATATGCCGGATATTGTCTACATTAGGGATGCACGTTGCAGCCGCACAGCTCAGTATAGTACACATGACTATGAGAGCGGGGCTGCGGCTGTGTAATTCAGCCACAGCCCCGCTCCTGAGTCATGATAAGTTCGCGGGGTCAGGATGATGCAATGCGGCCAGCGCTGCACTATTGAGCGGCGGCACTGGAGACAGAACATGGCGGGCGCGCTACAAAACACCCCCATGTTCTGTCTTCAGTGCCTGAACTGCCGCTCATTAGTGCAGCGCCGGCCGCATCACCTCATGCTGACCGCGCGCGCACTTCCTGTCAGGAGCGGGGCAATGGCTGTATTACACAGCCGCAGCCCCGCTCTATAACGGCGGAGATCAGAGAAACCTCTCATCTCCGCCGCTATTCCTGGGAATGCTGCGATCACAGCGGACTGCAGCATTCAGGGGAAAGTGAGAAGGGGGGATGCCCCTGGATCGCGTCACAGGGAATTCCTGTGACGCGATCGAGGGCCATACCATATATGGGCAGACAGCCCAGGGTCTATTGACGGACCCCAGGGCTGTCTTACCATATTTCATGTTGTTAGGACATACCCAAGTATGTCCTAACAACTGCCTGTGTGCTATCTGTCCGCAGGCTAATGTACTGGCACATATCTGATATATGTCAGTACATTAAAGTTTAAAAATAAAGTAAAAACAAAGTATTGTTAAATTTTAAAAAAAATACACATTCACCTTTTTTACAATAAACATTAAAATAAGTCTCAATACATAAAATACACACATTCAGTAATGGCGCGGACAACAATGTTTTTGCATCATTTATGATGTGTACGCTGTAAAAAAATGAAATAAACACGGCTTTCATTCACTTATTAATGTGAGGCGCGAGGTGCGGTGAATTTACCCTCCATGTTCCTCACATTAATAGTAATTAACCCCATCATGTACCTCGCACATTAACCCAATATGACTGAGAAACATGATGGGATTAATTACTATTAATGTGAGGCGCGTTCAAAATTCATCACACGTCGCGCCTCACATCAGAAAACGGAAGAATTTTTTTTTTATTACTGTTGGCAAAAGTATCGAAATTGGTATCGAAATCGCAATACTAAACGAAGTATCGGTATCGAAGTCCAAATTCTGGTATTGTGACATCCCTAGTCTACATATTGTCTACACACAGGGTGTGTGTTACCTTGTGAGCCTGCAGTCCGGTACACAGGCTCCCGGGATGCACGGAATCCGCCACGGATCTGAGGGAAGCCGGTATTAGCCGCCAGGGAACATCTCTGTAAGATCCTCTGGCCCGCCCTTTCCTCTCATTCCCTGCCTCTCAGATCTCGCGCGATGAAGCAGCCTATCTGCGCATGCGCGAGTTCAAAGAGACAGAGAGTCCTGGGTCCTGCCGCCGATGGCCATAGTGAAGCGCTCCTGCACGAAATGGTGAGTATATCTTAAATTCTATATTTTAAGGGTAAAAGTTGGGGGTCGTCTTATACGCCCAGTCGTCTTATACGCCGACATATACGGTACTATAATACAGCCCCCTATATACAAGAATATATCTACTATAATACTGCCCCTATATACAAGAATATAATTACTATAATACTGCCCCTTATATACAAGAATATAACTACTATAATACTGCCCTCTATGTACAAGAATATGACTACTATAATTATCTTTTTTATTTGAAAACTTACAACAAAATATTACAATACCTTTGCAATACACTCATAACAGATAAAGAAAATAAACATTTGTCTCTTAATAACATCACAATCATTAAACAAACCATAATATATGAATATTGCTCCAGTATAGATTGTTTCAACTATTTTTCATGATATTATTCTAGACAGTATTACAGGAGAGTTCTTCTTTATTGGTGCCAGGGCAGCATCGCGCACACCACAGAGGGTACACGGTCACCACATTTATGACATATAGTGAACCTCTATGATATAAACGGAGTTCGGGCTAGAAGTCTCCATACAGCAGCTGAGAGTTTCACTGTCCCACTAGATGTGGTGACTGTAGGGACACAGCAGGGACCTTACTCTGTAGATAAGTCTCTTGTATAAAGAGGACGTTGGTTTTGTTGTCAGACAGACGCTGGAATATCGCCCGCCGCCTGCTCCTATTCTTCACGCTGTTCACATTAATAGGAGGTGATTTTCAGCCTCATCCTGGTTACATGTCTTTCCTACTTTTTTTCCTTCTTCCACTGCTATGTCCTGTAACACCCCATCTTTTGGTGGACATTGGGGGGTCAGCGTCTTCATCCTGAGGTTCATCATCTGGGTTGTGTGAGGAGACTTGCTCCATCTCTGCTTCTTCTTCCTGGTCATCTTCCCCCAGCGCACAGTAACGTCCCCCAGTTATTGCCAGCACTGGAGACTCCGGTGATTTCTTTGCAGCAGTGATTTTTTTCCTAGAAGAATCATCTGTTTTACTTCTCCTTTTAACCGTCTGAAATCCCTCCTCATCGATACTGGTCGCTGTGGCTGGATCATCTGTTTTTTTACTGGTAGCTGCGGCTGGCCCAGCTGGTTTTTTACTGGCCGCTGCGGCTGGATCAGCTGGTTTTTTACTGGTCGCTGCGGCTGGATCAGCTGGTTCCTTACTGGTGTCAGGCAGATGTTTGGTGACAGAGTGACTGGATATTTTGCTTTTAGCATGACCTCTATTTTCAGTGGCTGGTGACACTTGTGCAGCATCCACAGATGGGACATTCGTCTCTGGAGCAGGGTCTCTGGTACTTTGGCTCACATCCTCGCTGGGACTTCCAGGTTCTGGGGTTGTATCTACACATATGGAGACATCCTCCTGCTCTTCCTCCATGGCTTCTTTAAAGGTCTCCTCCTTATTATGTTCTGCATGCGGACACTCCCGGAATGTATGTCCAGGTCCTAAGCACAGGTTACAGATGATAGGTCCTGTACAATCGTCCTTCACATGCCCAAACTGACCACATAGTGAGCACTTAATACGGGAACAGTTGAATGCCAGGTGTCTGCCCCCACATCTATGGCAGAGTCGCGGTTGACCAGGGTAGTAACATATGCCTCTCTCCGAGCCCAGGTAGAAGGAGTGCGGCAGATGTCTGGTCACTCCATTCTCCTGAACCAGCTGGATCTTGACAGAATATCCTTCATTCCAGATCTCCTCCTCATCATAGATCTTTGTTGGCAGTCTCTTCACCTCACAATATCTGCTCAACCAGTGCTGCAAATCTGCCAGAGCCACCACCTCAGACTGGAACAGGACGGTGGCGGTGACTACCTGGGGTTTAGTCAGCTGGATGACATGTAGATGCTCCCACATCGCGTGCTCCTTTGTATCATTATAAATACTCCAGAATAAATCTAGACTATATTGCAGCTTGAAACTGATGTCATAATTCCTGCTGGAGGGAACGTGGATCAGAGCGAACACCTCAGAAGCTTTAAACTTCATAAACTCCTTCAACAAAACTTTCCCAATGTGGAGTCTGGAGGGGAGGTTTTCCTCTGGTCCTGAGTACCTGATTCTGACCGCGTTCCTCCTCTGAGGTGTGGTGTTAGTCGGTCTTGTGACGCTGGAGAACAGTCTCCTGTACTGAGGTCTGTCAGCAGGTGGGTCAGGACTGGACCTCTCCTCAGCTGATTGTACTGCAGATCCTCCTGTGTCTGCTCCTGATCGCTGTGTAACCTGCACTCCATTCACTGACACTGCGGACGGCTGAACCTCCAGAACAGGGTCTGCAATGTCCGCCTCAACCTGTGCCGCTGGTTCATCCGATATCAGACTGTCAATCACCGCACTGAGCGAGGTCTCACTTACAATGTCAGTATATGCGGCACTTTCTTGCTCACTCCCAGGAGTGCCACTCGCATTCACTTCATCAGTACTGCACATAGAGTCTACTGCAGTTAACCCCTCGTCAGCTGGCACAAATTTCTCTGCAGCTTTAGCAGCATTTGTGTTGGCTGATTGCACAGACCCCACACATGATGAGAGATGTGATCCTCCAGCCACTGCACACTCATATCTTCCAGGGTTTCCCTGTGCCACAATATTATAGTCAGTGTCTTTTTTTTCAATGATATTTTTTCTCTTCACAGTTTGGGCTCTGGTCTCCCTTTTGTTCTCAATTGCCCAGTTCTTTATTTTGGGTACTGTGCATGATTCTTTCTGCAATCTCTCCTTCAATATCACCAGCTCACGTGTGCAAACATCCAGACACTCACATTTCATCAGCTTTGCCTTTGGATCAGTCTCTTGGTTAATTTCAGTTCTCAATTTGCGAACTTGCATTTCCATTTTAAAGATATTTTTCTTTGTCATTTTTGTGCACAATTCACCAACATCATGAGATTCAGTTGACTCACCAGCCACCATTTCCAGATCATCACCTCCACCATCTCCATGCTGCAGGCCAAACTCCAGACTCTGGGCTTTCCCAGGATCATCAGCCCAGGACCCCTCCCCTCCACCTGGGTCAGAAGCCATGCATAGTCCTAACAGGGAGCTCACAAGCACACGTCTATCCTCTCCTATGGACAAGAATATAACTACTATAATACTGCTCCTATATACAAGAATATAACTACTATAATACTGCTCCTATATACAAGAATATAAATACTGTCCCTATATACAAGAATATAACTACTATAATACTGCCCCTATATACAAGAATATAACTACTATAATACTGCCCCCTATATACAAGAATATAACTACTATAATACTGCCCCTATATACAAGAATATAACTACTATAATACCGCCCCCTATATACAAGAATATAACTACTATAATACAGCCCCCTATATACAAGAATATATCTACTATAATACTGCCCCCTATATACAAGAATATAATTACTATAATACTGCCCCTTATATACAAGAATATAACTACTATAATACTGCCCTCTATGTACAAGAATATGACTACTATAATACTGCCCCCTATATACAAGAATATAACTACTATCATACTGCCCCTTATATACAAGAAAGTAACTACTATAATACTGACGCTATATACAAGATTATAACTACTATAATACTGCCCCCTATGTACAAGAATATAACTACTATAATACTGCCTCCTATATACAAGAATATAACTACTATAATACTGCTCCTATATACAAGACTATAAGTACTACAATACTGCTCCTATGTACAAGAATATATCTACTATAATACTGCCCCCTATATATAAGAATATAACTACTATAATACTGCTCCTATATACAAGAATATAACTACTATAATACTGCCCCCTATGTAGAAAAAACACTACTATAATACTGCCCCCTATATATAAGAATATAACTACTATAATACTGCTCCTATGTACAAGAATATAACTACTATAATACTGCCCCTATATACAAGAATATAACTACTATAATACTGCCCCTATATACAATAATATACTACTATAATACTGCCCCTATGTAGAAAAAAACACTACTATAACACTGCCCTCTATATACAAGGATATAACGACTATAATACTGCCCCTATATACAAGAATATAACTACTATAATACTGCCACTATATACAAGAATATAACTACTATAATACTGCTCCCTATATACAAGAATATAACTACTATAATACTGCCACTATATACAAGAATATAACTACTATAATACTGCTCCTATATACAAGAATATAACTACTATATTACTGCTCCTATATACAAGAATATAACTACTATAATACTGCCCCTATATACAAGAATATAACTACTATAATACTGCCCCTATATACAAGAATAGAACTACTATAATACTGCCCCCTATATACAAGAATATAACTACTATAATACTGCCCCTATATACAAGAATATAACTACTATAATACTGCCCCCTATGTACAAGAATATAACTACTATAATACTGCCCCCTATGTACAAGAATATAACTTATAAAATACTGCCCCCTATGGATATGTATATGAAGTTGAACCAGTTGGAGACTTTTCAGTGGAGCAGCATTGCTCTCAGTTTGGTGTTACATGTAGACTCGGTAATGAGAAGTATATTGTACATTTCCTGGGTGATGGGCATTGATTATAAAGCTGCTGTCCTCGCTGGCAGCGTTTGTCTGCTCATCCATAAAATATAAGTTCTTTTTGAAAGCATGAATAATTCCAGCTGCATGGTGCCTGCAGTGTGAGGGAGAATGAGAGGGATTTATAGTATTATTTCATGTGAAGATAAAACACAGCTAAGGCCGTCAGTATCTCAGAAATAGCACATTTTCTACCATTGTGGTTTTGTTTAGTATGAAAGCTAAATAGAACCCGAGATCTCATCCCAGCGTCCCCGGTAGTCCTGAGCTTTACGTCTGTCACCTCCAGCAGATCCTAGGCCACTGCTACCGGACTGATTTTGGTTTTTAAAGTTATTTTTTTATTTATTTTTTAAATCCTTGTGGGCACCAGATATAATACACGGGCTTAAAGGGGTATTCAGACAACATGATATGCTATACATGTCTATAGGATATGCCATAATTGTATGATAGGCGGGAATCCCACCTCTGGGACCCCTTCCTATTGGGAGAATCGGGGTCCCCACAGCTTTTTTTGTGATACCCATGGACTTCAATGGACAAAACTGCGCACATTTGTATATGTGGCCACCACTAGCCACTTTGGGTTGCCAAATGGGGATCCTCGTTCTCCCAATTGGTTAGTGTTCCAGAGGTGGTACTCCAACCTATCAGATGCCTATGAAAAATTGTGGATTTACCAAAAGTGGCTTTAGTTCGGCGTACCCCTTTAACTCTATGGCTGTGTGTTGACCTTTGGGGGCTCTACAAATAAATTATCACATGACCAGCCCCTGCTGCTTAGGGTGTAAAATGATAAAATGTTCATGTCAGCATGTTATGGAATTTATTTATGAGGTAACCCCTTTAATGGTCGCAGTGAAAAAGGGCATCAGCGGGCATTAAAGTGGATCTCTGCTTTGGACAATCCCTACTTTCTAGAAGTGTCCCTTGACAGTAAGATGATCAAGCAGTGTCCTCCTGCTGGGACCTCCAGCGATTAGCTGGCAGTAAGTGTTCAATTTCTCTGCAGCACCACCACAGGAGAAATTAAGCATTACACAGTGTCCATTTATATTAATGCCTTGTCTGTGTAATGCCAAACAGGATAGGTCCTCCAAAGCAAGAGACGCTCTTTGTAACCGCCCTCCACTCTGGATAGGAGACATAGGACCCCCCATCTATTAACTCACAATTTCCTAATAGGGTGTATAAACTGGACAACCCCTTTAAGGGTTAATATATGCTCATTTATACGTGGAGGCCCGGGTTGTCCTTATAAAGCTCCGTGGATTGGATTGTAAGAGACGGGAATAGAACACGCTGATAGAATTTTTCCAATCCCACAGACAGTAAGCGCCGCGCTGTCCTGAATCTCTCTGTAGATTGGTGATTTTTAGGTCAGGCGAGATCTACATGCATCACCGCATGTGCCATTAACTTTTCTTTTTTTAACCAACAATAAAAATTTACCTATGGGGCATAACGTCTTTGATATTGTTAATAAACAAAATGAGAGTCACAAGACGGAATCCGAGATGAAATGAGAATTAGAAGAGATAGCGGCACAAAGCACTTGACTTTTAGAGACAAGAGCCTCCGGCACATACAATCCTGTACAAATTAAATGTTTATGCTTTGTACTTGGGTGCTGTGTCAGACAGCCGGGACGGGAAGGAAAATGAATCATCCTGACACGAAGGCAACTGTGAATTATACTCAAAATGGAAGAGCCGCAGCACAATAATCACTGGAAAGGAATCTACGCTACATACATAGGATATTCCCCCACTGAAATACATTGTAAGGTTACCGCAAATCCATGATTCTACCCAAAACTTGTATATTTGTGGTACACCCGGCCACAGGGGCAGGTGATGGTTGAGTTCATCCAGACCAGTTTTGGAGCCTTTCCTATATGACATGATATAATAAGTTATCTATACTTCATCCCTTCCGATGGGCCGTTAAGTATAATTCTCAATTTGGGTAAGAATTTTTCGCCCTACTGGGGATAATTGGCTACTACCTCATTAGAGGTTGTTTGTGCCTTCTTCTGGATAAACACTACGGGATCAGGACCGACATCAGGGCGGTATAAATAGTACTGTTGTTAGGCAAATCAGACCAAAAAGGGGCCACCTAGTAGTTATCCCATTGGACCTGCAAAGTGGCCCTGTCTTCCATATTACCGTTCTACAAGGAACATCAAATATAATAGCCAAAAATAAAAGAAGGCCACAATTTTTATGGCCTACCTCATAATAGAGGCTCCGCCACATCTAATCACCTTAAGTCACGAGTAGTGCATATGACTCCTTTATCAGACTCAAAAAAGAAAATCCGATCCCAGACTTCAGGCCCTAAAACTGAATTCTGACTACAATAAATTCAGAGCTATCTATATACTCCTCCTGGCTCTAAATGCATATATATATATATATATATATATATATATATATATATATATATATATATACTGCATCCTGCTTCAGTATATACAGGGTGTAGAATATAGAGGCATGAACATTATTTCGGTTTATATATCTGAAGGCAGCAGTTATATATAGAATGAGGGACTCCCTGCAGGACTGAAAGGCATGTCCAACTTTGAACATCAACTTGCAGTTTATATAAAAACATTATGTACATAAAAGGTGGAGTCACTGTGTACATACATTATATTGCTTATCCAGTATTGATTCTGAGTTACAGGCTGAAAAGTAGTACGGAGCTGCATTCACTATTCTGCTGGTGGAGTCACTGTGTACATACATTACTTATCCTGTACTGATCCTGAGTTACATGCTGTATTATACTCCAGAGCTGCACTCACTATTCTGCTGGTTGAGTCACTGTGTACATATATTACATTACTTATCCTGTACTGATCCTGGGTTACATCCTGTATTATACTCCAGAGCAGCACTCACTATTCTGCTGGTGGAGTCACTGTGTACATACATTACATTACTTATCCTTTACTGATCCTGAGTTACATGCTGTATTATACTCCAGAGCTGCACTCACTATTCTGCTGGAGGAGTCACTGTGTACATACATTATATTACTTATCTAGTATTGATTCTGAGTTAAAGCCTGAAAAATAGTACGGAGCTGCATTCACTATTCTGCTGGTGGAGTCACTGTGTACATACATTACATTACTTATCCTGTACTGATCCTGAGTTACATCCTGTATTATACTCCAGAGCTGCACTCACTATTCTGCTGGTGGAATCACTGTGTACATACATTACATTACTTATCCTGTACTGATCCTGAGTTACATGCTGTATTATACTCCAGAGCTGCACTCACTATTCTGCTGGTGGAATCACTGTGTACATACATTACATTACTTATCCTGTACTGATCCTGAGTTACATCCTGTATTATACTCCAGAGCTGCACTCACTATTCTGCTGGTGGAATCACTGTGTACATACTTTACATTAAGTATCCCATACTGTTCTTGAGTTACATCCTGTATTATACTCCAGGGCTGCACTCCCTATTCTACTGGTAGAATCACTGTGTACATACATTACAATACTTATCTTGTACTCATCCAGAGTAACATCCTGTATTATACTCCAGAGCTGTACTCCCTATTCTGCTGGTGGAGTCACTGTGTACATACATTACATTACTTATCCTGTCAGGGGCGTAACTAGGAAAGACTGGGCCCCATAGCAAACTTTTTACTGGGTATCACACATCCCCCCTTGTAGATAGTGCCTCCCTATAGATTCCACCACACAGGGCCCCCCTATAGATAGCACCATACACAGCCCCCTGTAGATAACGTCTTACAGCCCCAATCCCCCCTGCAGATAACGCCATACAGCCCCCTGTAGATAACGCCATACAGCCCCCCCTGTAGATAATGCCATACAGACCCCCCCTGTAGATAACACCATACAGACCCCCCTGTAGATAACGCCATACAGACCCCCCTGTAGATAACGCCATACAGACCCCCCTGTACATAACACCATACAGAGTTCCCCCCTGTAGATAACGCCATACAGAGTCCCCCCTGTAGATAACGCCATACAGACCCCCCCTGTAGATAACGCCATACAGACCCCCCTGTAGATAACGCCATACAGAGTCCCCCCTGTAGATAATGCCATACAGAGTCCCCCCTGTAGACAACGCCATACAGACCCCCCTGTAGATAACACCATACAGACACCTCCTGTAGATAACGCCATACAGACCCCCTGTAGATAACACCATACAGAACCCCCTGTAGATAACGCCATACAGACATCCCCGTAGATAACGCCATACAGCGCCCTGTAAATAACGGCATACAGACCCCCCCCCCTGTAGATAACGCCATACAGACCCCCCCTGTAGATAATGCCATACAGACCCCCCCGTAGATAACGCCATACAGACCCCCCCCCTGTACATAACTCCATACAGAGTCCCACTGTAGATAGCGCCATACAAACCCCCCGTAGATAACACCATACAGACCCCCCATGTAGATAACGCCATACAGAACCCCCCGTAGATAATGCCATACAGAACCCCCCCACCCCCCCCCTGTAGATAACGCCATACAGAACCCCCCCACCAAAAAAAAAACGGCCCATAGTTTGTCCTACAAAAGAGATGTATCCCCTATCCACAGGATAGGGGATACATGTGTGATCGCTGGCAGCGATAAGGAGAACGGGAGACCGAAAGTCCCCCCAAGTTCTCCATGACTAACCTCGGACTTACGGAGTCTGCGCAGTTCAATAAAAATGAAAAGTGCGCTGGTCACATATGCGCACAAGCGCGACCAGTGCACAATTCATTTCTATGGAGCTGCAGACAGACTTTCGGTCCCCCGTTCTCCTTATCGCTGCCAGCGATCACACATGTATCCCCTATCCTGTGGATAGGGGATGCATGTCTTTTGTAGGAACAACCCCTTCAGTGGCGTCGCGCTGTAGCAGCCATAGCGGCTGCTAGCGGAGCCTCCGGCCATGGGGGGCCCGTGCCGGCGGGTGGCACGGGCCCCCTCATGCTGCGGGCCCCGTAGTAGCCGCTACGGCTGCTATAGCGGTAGTTACGCCACTGTATCCTGTACTGATCCTGAGTTACATCCTGTATTATACTCCAGAGCTGCACTCACTATCCTATGGTGGAGTGACTGTGTACATACATTACATTACTTATCCTGTACGATGCTGAGTTACATCTTGTATTATGCTCCAGAGCTGCAGTGACTATTCTGCTGGTGGAGTCACTGTGTACATACATTACTTATCTTGTACTGATCCTGAGTTACATCCTGTGTTATACTCCAGAGCTGCACTCACTATTCTGCTGATGGAGTCACTGTGTACATACATTATATTACTTATCTAGTATTGATTCTGAGTTACAGCCTGAAAAATACTTCAGAGCTGCACTCACTATTCTGCTGGTGGAGTCTCTGTATACAGACATTACATTACTTATTTTGTACTGATTCTGAGTTACATTCTGTATTATACTCCAGAGCTGCACTCACTATTCTGCTGGTGGAATCATTGTGTACATACGTTACATTAAGTAACCCGTACCGTTCCTGAGTTTCATCCCGTATTATACTTCAGAGCTGCACTCACTTTTCTCCTGGTAGAGTCACTGTGTACATACATTACATTAGTTATTTTGTACTTATCCTGAGTTACATCCTGTATTATACACCAGAGCTGCACTCACTAATCTGCTGGTGGAAACACTGTGTACATACATTATATTACTTATCCCGTACTGATCCTGAATTACATCCTGTATTATAATCCAGAGCTGCACTCACTATTCTGCTGGTGGAGTCACTGTGTACATACATTACATTACTTATCCTGTACTGATCCTGAGTTACATCCTGTATCTCTTTATTTTATATAAATTTACAAAACATAAACTGAAAAACAAATACATAACTAATTCCATATAACCAAAAAGTGACAACCAAATTCTTATAAACAAATTTTCTTATATACATCTCTGTATATGAGAAGAGAAAACTATACCAGACCCGGCCACATACACCCCACTCTTATATACTTACATCTACACTTCATCCGAAACTAAACAATAACTAGAATATATACAAACATCATATAAACGTAATCCAAAGTACTAACAGAAAATCCCCCGACCCGCGTCAACCAAGGGCCTAAAGAAACAACATAATAATGATGATAATAATAATCAAACAACATAATAATAACAAATAAAATAATAATAATAATAATAATAATAATAACAAAAACAATCCAAAATATAATAATACTAATCCCAATTTTATTTTTTTATCTTTTTTTTTTAAATTTTTTTTTTAAATTTTTTTTTAATCACACTATACACATCCTGACTTTCCCTAACCTTACCCTTCTTACCTAAACTCCACCACCCCAGCCAGCATCTCGCCTCATGTCCTCTCACGTCCGCATAGTCCAGATGCTGGCCCCCACCACCACACCCAACACCCCAGCCCAGCCCCCCGCCCCATGTCCTCCCATGTCCGCATAGTCCGGGGCTGGGTCAGGCAAACCCCCCCCCCCCCCCGACCCCTCCCAACCTATCTATTAACCCCCTTAAGTCTATCCCTATTCTAACAACATTTTTACAATATAATACAATACACATCACCAACTTGTCCAAATACCAAACCATATACAAAATACACCGTACCCGAAAGCACCAAGTTTGGTCGCTTGTAAACCTTTTTCCTGCCATTTCAATCCTAAACAAAACAAAAATCTTCCTGTGCTTACCTAGCCCATCACCAGATAGAGAGAAGGGAAAGCCCCCCCAGCTCCCCCCCAGAGGCCAAGGTACCACGTCCACCGCTGCACCCTCCCTATCGCTTGCCCTATCTCCTTACCCTATTACTAGCCCTTTCTTGACCCTATTGAAAGCTGACCCTATGCTGACCCTCACCTTTCCCTTATTCCGAGCCCTATCGCTATATTTTTTTGGGTGCCTCAGCGGAACGCAGACCCCCACCTCCAGTTGAGCACCGGTGACGACCCCCCCCCCTCCCTCATGAAGGCAGACACATTAAGGCACCCAAAAGGAAAAGCCCCTCCAAAGACGAGAGGCTTTGGATGCTCCCAATCTGCCAACCTCCAAAGAATGCACCTTCACCAGGTCACCCATGATATTGCTAACAACCTCATCCACTAGGAGGATTTTCTTCTGGGTAGAAACTAGACATCGTGCATTCCACATAAAGTGCCTGACCACTATACTGACTAGAAACAAGGTGCAATGGTCCCTACCACCGAGGTCTCCGAACACTCCATAGGCCCACCCAGCATAGGAGAGGCTGGTTAGGCCTGGCCAACCAATGGAGGCTCCCACCCTTTTGTATACCTCTGTATTGAAAGGGCAATGAAGCAGGAAATGCTCCATGCTTTCCAGCACTCCGCCGCACTCCTCCCGGGGGCAATCCCGATCATCAGAGCTTCTGCACTTTAGATTGCCCCTCACATACAGTCTCCCATGGAAGCAACGCCAAGCCAGATCCCAAAACTTCTGGGGAATCCTCGCTGAATTTAAAAGTTTTAATCCCACCCCGAGGTCACTACTTGGGCAGTCTTTGAGCGCCAGGGGCTTCTGGAAGTGGGTCATCAGGACCCTCCTGTCAAGAAATTTTCTCGACATGGTCCTGATCTCCCACACCTCCAGACCCCACCGGCGAACAATCTTCAGCGCCAGGGTGGCATAAGCCGGGAGATGTCCGTGAGGTGTACGCAGGTCTTTCACTTGCCCTCCTCTCTCCCATTCCTGGAAGAAAGGCCGAAACCACCCCCTGCAGGAGGATATCCACCAAGGAGCCCTCTCTTGCCAGAGGTTTGCCAGGTTGATCTTAACAAAGGTGTTCACTAGGAACACCACCGGGTTAACCATACCTAACCCGCCTAGTGTCCTTGGTAGGTAAGTAACCTCCCTCTTGATTAGGTTGAGCCTGTTCCCCCATAACAGCTGGAAGAACAGGCTATAGACCCGAGTCCAGAGAGGTTCTGGCAAGATGCACACACTGCCCAGGTAAAGCAACATGTGCACCAGGTAGGCCTTGGCCAAGTGAACCCTTTCCCTCAGGGTTAAGGACCAACCCTTCCATTGGTCGACCTTCTGGGCAACTAGATTCAGCCTATCCTCCCAGTTCTTCTTGGGGTAATCACCCGGGCCAAATTCGACTCCTAAGATCTTAGCAGACCCCTGAGGCTCTGGAAGGGTGTCCGGGAGATCAAAACCAGGATCTCCTCCTCCCAGCCAGAGACTTTTGCACTTATCCCGGTTGATCTTGGACCCAGATGCCAATGAGTAACGCTCCACTTCCGACATCACCCACTCTGCCTCCCCTCTCGAGGAGACAAAAATGGAGACGTCGTCTGCGTACGCAACCACCCTCTGAGTGGCCTCCGGCCCCTCCAGGCCGGCCCCGACTCCCGCCAATGGCCCACGATCGATCCTTTTAAGAAAAGGATCAATTGCGATATAGCAAAGGGCTCAAGGGACAACCCTGGCGGACACCGGACCCAACCTCAAAGGGGGTTCCAACCCAACCGTTCACCAGCGCAAAAGTCTCAGCCCCAGTGTATAAGGTCTGTAGCCAATTGACAAACCCCCCCGGTAGGCCGTACCTCAGAAGGACCGACCAGAGGTACTCGTGGTCCACCCGGTCAAAAGCCTTGGCCTGGTCCAAGGACAGGATGTACCCCTCCCACCGACCAGAATTTCCCTGCTCCACTGCCTCTCTGACACTGAGGACAGCACTAAATGTGCTGCGGCCTGGAACAGAGCAATGCTGGACCGGCGAAAGGAGCCGGGATGCAAACTTCACCAGCCGATTAAACAGCACCTTTGCGAGAACCTTTCTGTCCGTATTGAGCAGCGCTATGGGACGCCAATTCTCAATACGGGTCGAGTCTTTACCCTTCGATAAAACGATCAAGGCCGACCTCCTCATTGACATTGGCAAAGTACCCGAGGAAAGGCACTCATTAAACACCTCAGTCAAGAGGGGAACTAGGGTTCCTTTAAAAGTCTTATAAAACTCGGATGTTAAGCCATCCGGCCCTGGCGATTTTTTGAGGGCAAGCCCATCAATCGCCAATCCAACTTCCTCTTCCTTGATCGAGTCTATCAAAACACCGAGAGAGGGGTCTACCCCTGGCTCAGGGATGGTTTCAGCCAGGAAAGCCGACATCTCGTCTCGGTTTGGATCTTGCTTCCCCAAGAGGTGCGAGTAGAAGGATCTGACGACCTCCAAGATCCCTGATTTGGATCTCTTCAGAGATCCTGTACTATCAATCAGTCCTGTCACAACCTTACGACTCACTGACATCTTACAGTTCCTGTAGGGGTCGGGCGAGCGGTACTTCCCGAAATCCCTCTCAAGAACTAAAGATGTGTGCCTATCATACTGACACCTCCTGAGCAAAGCTTTCACCACGGAGATCTCCTCCCCACTACCCCCGGTTGAGACCAGATGTTCGAGTTTCCCCCTCAGTTCCTGATATAGGCGGTACCTACTCATGGACCTGAGGCTTGAGAGCCTGCGGAAAAATCCTGCCACCCGGACTTTAAACAACTCCCACCACTCAGACTTAGTACCACTGAGATCCAACAAAGGTACCTGGCTCTGAAGAAAATCCTCAAAGGCCTGTCTTATCTCCGCTTCTTCCAAGAGAGTAGAATTCAGCCTCCATATACCTCTTCCCATCTGGAGGGACTCTGCAATGTTCAAAGAGAAAATAATCATACAGTGATCGGAGAAGTCCACCTCAACAACGGACACTGGTGAAGAGATGGCTTCCTCCTTCAAAAAAAACCTGTCTATCCTAGACCTACAACTACCTCTACGATAGGTGAAACCCGAGTGGCCTGGGGTATGCCTGATGTGGATATCCACCAGGCGAGCATCGCTAACTATATTTTTTAATGCTACACTATCATAGGTCAATTTTTTATCTCCGGAACCTCCTCTATCTCGGGGCCTCACGACAGTATTGAAGTCCCCTCCAAAGATAACTTGTCGACCTGAAAAAAGGAAGGGCTTAATCCTCATGAAGAGACTTTTACGGTCCCATTTGCTCTGGGGTCCGTATATATTGATTAGTCTTAATTCCTGTCCCCTCATGAGGACATCTAAGATCAAGCACCTCCCCATTTCTAACTCAATCATCCGTCGGCATGTTACCGGTGCGGTGAAAAGGACCGCCACTCCGCTATAGGGCTCAGCCGCAAGAGACCAGTAGGAGGGCCCGCGTCGCCACTCCCTCCTAGATTTAACGACGTCTGCCAAAAGTGACAGCCTGGTCTCCTGCAAAAACAAAATGTCGGCTTCAACTCGGCCAAGAAAATCAAAGGCTGCAAATCTCGCCCTATCTGACTTAATGCTGGCAACGTTAATTGATGCCAGCGTCAACGGAGTGGGTGCCGCCATCATGGATGTTTGAGTTAGACGGCTTTCTTCTTCCCACCCCCCCCCTCTATCTGATGAGGACCCCCCTTCTTTGCCTCGCTTCTTGCAAACTGAGGAGTCCATACTCACCACCCTATTCCCATCTTCATCCCCAAGTTCCGGGTCAACCTCCCCCTCTGGGTCATGATATCAATACAAGAGAGTGACTCGTTACGGGTAAGAACGGTCACTCTCTTGGGACCACTTTGGCGAGAAATTGCTTGTGCAGCAAAGTCTCGCCAGCCAGGCTCGTCCTTCATCAGCTCGTAGTTCCCCCAGAAGACCTCAAGGCCCCCTAGGTGAACAAAGCTGATGTCAAACTCGACCGAGCCATGAGGATGTATCAAGGCAAAGATGTCACTCGCCTTGAAGCCCATCCCCAGCAGCAGCTCCACCACCCTCTTTCTGGGAGGGCACGCATCATTGCCACGCCACCGGAGACGGACCACATTCCTCCTGGCTACAGCCTGCCCGGCTGTTGGGAGCGACCACTGATCTCCTCGTTGCTCTCGGAAGGCATTTAGACCATATCTGTCTATCCAGAAAGACAGGTCCTTCTGCACTCCCCCTATGGTTAGGGTTTGCTTTCCCTCTCTTAAAGCGTCCAAGAGACGTTGTTGCAAGTTACCGTCCCCAGACCTTGAGGATGAAGATGGGTGGGCCCGCTGTCCCCCCGCTGCCACACCAGCATAAGACCTGCCGGATGTCACAGCAAGAGGAGCGCCAGGCCCATTGCCCCTGGTTGATACCCCATCCCCACCACCCACAGACACAGCACTCAACACCCCATTACCAGCAGACACTCCAGCAACTTTATTTACAGACACCTGCATACCCCCAGCAGTTTCCACATCCACAGCCACAACTTTTTCATTTAACCCACCAGGTCCCCCTGCAGTCATCCTTCTGGCCAGGCCTGGTTCTATGTTATGTATTTTTGCTGTACATTTTGTTTGATTAGACATTGCTTCAGTCTCCGCATCATCAGGCACCTTTGCAGGGACGCCACCAGATGTTATAGGCGGTGTCCCTGCTGTGCCCTCCGCCTCATTAACCTCCATCTGTTCTATGCGCGGAACATTTTTGGGAAAGGGGCCACCGCCGCCCCCGACGCCAGCAGCCCCCTCCTCGCCTACACCACTTTTCAGCGATGCGGACGACGGAGCCACTGACGTCACTGGAGCCGCCTCCGGCGCCGGACCACTCCCCCCTCCCACAGAGGAGTGGCCAACAGAGCCGGAGCCCCCTCTGTGACCGCCCTTGTCCGGAACGTCTGACGGCTTTACTGCGACACCGACAGACTTCCGGCTTTCAGACACCACATCCGGTTTCTGGTTTACCCGTTCTCCCGACCCCTGACTCACATCAAAGACCAGTTTCCCTGGCTCGCCATTCACCGGACACGGGGACACACCCCCTGGCGTCACCAGGCCACCAGTACCGCCCCCTTTGCAGGGGTTGGCGTCCGGCGCCATTTTGACCACCACGTGTTCTAATGCCGGACCCGTAACACTCTCCCCGCATTCCCGCTCCAGCCCCACTGCAGAGGTTGGAGTTGGGGGTCTTGCGGGACCTGTGCCCTGATCCTGACTTTCATCTGGCTCAGAGCACAGGAAGGATCTTGCTGTATACACCATTTTAAATGAACCTTTAGAAGATTTTTTTTCCTTTTCCTTTTTTTTCTTCTTAAATTTTTTTTTCTTTTCCTTTTCCTCCTCTGCGGGTAACTCCGCACCGAAACAAAATCCCTGGAAGGATACCGGCGACTCCACATTACGGATCTGAGTGAGTAATCCTGGAGGCCGCTCACTGTCAGTTTCAAAACACTCCTGATTATTCCCAGCTGTGAGTCCACCCTCCTCCTCCTCACTGCTCCTGGGTGCCTTAGAATCTGTGCCTTCTCTGGACTTTACATTTTCATGCTCCATTGCCTCCACCACATTTTCCTTTTTAGCTGTCTTCCTCCATACTTTCTATTTTTATAGGTGCTGCCATCTCGGCAAACCTCTCTTCGTTTTTTAACTTTTCTCCAAACACCCCTCCGCCTGCTAAAATCTCCTCACGTCTCTCTTCCACTTCTTTTATTTCCTCCAACAAGGATTTCACATTTAAACGGTATCGGGACCTCTTACCTCCTGTGGCTTTTGCAGCCCTTCCTCTGGCGACCGCCAAGTCCGCACGGAGCCGTTGCAGCGACTTCCTGAGGTCCCAATACTCCTCCAACCGCATAGCCAGACGGGAGCTGAAGTTCTCCACCGTCTCTCCGGTCCTCAGCTGTCCCCATTCCTCCACACGACCGTCATCCAAATGTCTGGACAGTGCTGGTCCTTCTCCAGACGACAACACCTCTATCACCATGCCGGACCGCGTCTCCATACCCTTATCCAGGGTTCCAGCCACGGGGGGAGCCAGGATAGCCTTGCCCCGAGATGATCTCCTCACCCCCTCGACCGTTTGCATATTCCCAGCCAGCTGGGATGACCCTCTACCCCCCGCTGGCATGCTCCGGGAGGTAGAGGTCTGAGGCTCCATCCTAGGATGGAACCCCCCTCAGGGTACTTTCCAAGCCCAGGCAGATGGTATGAGGCCTGGGCAGATAGGATAAGGAAAGTCCCTGGATCCAAGGCCTGCACGGAAGTCTCAGCAGCTCTCTCCACACGTCCTACTCCACCCACTCCAGAGCTGCACTGACTATTCTGCTGGTGGAGTGACTATGTACATACATTACATTACTTATCTTGTACTGATCCTGAGTTATAGCTTGTATTATACTCCAGAGCTGCAGTCACTATTTTGCTGGTGGAGTCACTGTCTACATAAATGAACTTACTTATTTTATACTGATCCTGGGTTACAGCCTGTATTATACTCCAGAGCTGAACTCACAATTCTGTCTGTCGTCATTGAATATAATCTTGTTGGGAGACATCCCCTGACAGCTTAGCCCTTATAATACAGTGGAATAAAATGACTGGTCTGGACACTTCAACTCACCAAATCAGTTTTTGCCTGGAGTTAGACCTAAATGAATAAATTCTTTGTGTCTGCCGCTACCACCAGGGGGAGCTTAGGACTGCATACAGAATAATGTTATACATTGAACTCAACAATAACCCAGCATACAGTAAGCTCCTGAGTTCCTCCTAGTGGTAGCTGCAGGTAGATATCATTTTAGCATTTAATTCTATTTATATAAAGGGGATTTGGAGTTCTAAAAAATAGACATACTAAGATATATAGTCATAAATCCATCAGCCCAGAATGTTGGAAACGACATGATGATAGAACGTGACCATTCACTTGAGAAAAAAAAAGGAGTTTTACAGGTGACATGTGAAAGGAATTTTATTCCCCGACATATACATGGACCAGGCTCTTAAAAAACGTCTAAGGTCTAAGAAATCTCCGGCTTCATACAATATTTTGTAGCAAGAAGAGATTTCGCTGCTGTTGTACTCAGCACTTCTACTACTGAGAAAATCCATATTTTATCTAATACATATGCAAATGAATTCCAGTCTGTGACTTTTTCATTAACCGATTGCATCATTGCTGTTCCTAATCTTCAAAAGGATTTCCGACACTGTGGATTTTAAGAAGCGACGTTGTCAGCAAAGCTTCCACTTATCAGCCGCACAGCTGCAAACACCACGTCAAGGGGACCGGGAGGAAGAGACGATCAGAGTCAAATATATATTTTTAAAGCATTCCGTCAAACAGTTCATGTTAGCGAAAAATTAAACCCCACAGTTACCTAGTTCTCCCTAAATATATACATAACGTCACTATTAACTATCACTGCTGACTGTACACATAACCTTGTAGATAGGGGGCAGTATTATAGTAGTTAAATTCTTGTACATAGGGGCAGTATTATAGTAGTTATATTCTTGTATATAGGGGACACTATTATAGCAGTTATATTCTTGTATATACGGCCAGTATTATAGTAGTTATATTCTTGCATATAGGAGGCAGTATTATAGCAGTTATATTCTTGTATATAGGAGCAGTATTATACTAGTTATATTCTTGTATATAGGAGCAGTATTATAGTAGATATATTCTTGTATATAGGAGCAGTATTATAGTAGTTGTATTCTTGTATTTAGGAGGCCAGTATTATAGTAGTTATATTCTTGTATATAAGAGCAGTATTATAGTAGTTATATTCTTGTATATAGGAGGCCAGTATTATAGTAGTTATATTCTTGTATATAAGAGCAGTATTATAGTAGTTATATTCTTGTATATAGGAGCAGTATTATAGTAGTTATATTCTTGTATATATGGAGCAGTATTATAGTAGTTATATTCTTGTATATAGGGGGCAGTATTATAGTAGTTATATTCTTGTATATAGGAGCAGTATTATAGTAGTTATATTCTTGTACATAGGGGGCAGTATTATAATAGTTATATTCTTGTATGTAGGGGGAAGTATTATAGTAGTTATATTCTTGTATATAGGGGCAGTATTATAGTAGTTATATTCTTGTATATATAGGCAGTATTATAGTAGTTATATTCTTGTACATAGGGAGCAGTATTATAGTAGTTATATTCTTGTATATAGGGGCAGTATTATAGTAGTTATATTCTTATATATAGGAGCAGTATTATAGTAGTTATATTCTTGTATATAGGGGCAGTATTATAGTAGTTGTATTCTTGTACATAGGGAGCAGTATTATAGTAGTTATATTCTTGTATATAGGGGCAGTATTATAGTAGTTATATTCTTATATATAGGAGCAGTATTATAGTAGTTATATTCTTGTATATAGGGGCAGTATTATAGTAGTTGTATTCTTGTATATAGGTTGCAGTATTATAGTAGTTATATTCTTGTACATAGGTTGCAGTATTATAGTAGTTATATTCTTGTATATAGGAGCAGTATTATAGCAGTTATATTCTTGTACATAGGGAGCAGTATTATAGTAGTTATATTCTTGTATATAGGAGCAGTATTATAGTAGTTATATTCTTGTATATAGGGGCAGTATTATAGTAGTTGTATTCTTGTACATAGGGAGCAGTATTATAGTAGTTATATTCTTGTATATAGGGGCAGTATTATAGTAGTTATATTCTTATATATAGGAGCAGTATTATAGTAGTTATATTCTTGTATATAGGGGCAGTATTATAGTAGTTGTATTCTTGTATATAGGTTGCAGTATTATAGTAGTTATATTCTTGTACATAGGTTGCAGTATTATAGTAGTTATATTCTTGTATATAGGAGCAGTATTATAGCAGTTATATTCTTGTACATAGGGAGCAGTATTATAGTAGTTATATTCTTGTATATAGGAGCAGTATTATAGTAGTTATATTCTTGTATATAGGGGCAGTATTATAGTAGTTATATTCTTGTATATAGGGGCAGTATTATAGTAGTTATATTCTTGTATATAGGAACAGTATTATAGTAGTTTTATTCTTGTATATAGGTGGCAGTATTATAGTAGTTATTTTGTTGTATATAGGGGCAGTATTATAGTAGTTATAGTCTTGTATATAGGGGTGGAATGTGCTTTACTTTGAATTATGATGGAATACAATGACATAGAGTAAAAAAAAGTTGCCAACAATCTGGTTCGTGTACCATTGAAATTAATAATGTCAACTCCACCCTATATTTTATCCCCTTCCCTCTACTTTTGGTACATGGGTTTATAGAGTTGGGATTTTTACTTGCAGTTACATTGTGAGGCTCCCTGCCCCTTTGTACAGAATGTGACGATAGTATAATCACAGTGAGTGAGTTATCAGGGTGTAACATTGTCTGGGAGCAGCGGTTACAGTCTCTGTCACTCTTTTCCTGTATGCCCTCTGTGTATGGCAGGGATCACAGCTGCGGGCGCTGGTGACAAGTATGATTACTTGTGTTTCTGCTGATGGTTTATTTACTTCAGTGCCCTGTGGTTTTGTACAGAATTAAAGTTTATAGGGAATGAGCATGTTGCATACAAAGCAGCCTCTACATCCCGACTCATTGTGGGTGTTTTCTCCTCATGAACTAAAATAGGGATAAAAAATCTGAACAGTTTTTATGGATGTAGAAGTAATTTTGCACATACATTTTTTTTCCCCCTCAAAACCTTGTACTTAGTCAATGGGGGATGTCAGGATCACCTAAGCTTTGGTCTTCAATCTGTATTCCCAGAACACCCCTTTAAACCGTTTAGGCCTAAGCCATTTTTGGGCTTCAGGACCGCCCAAAATGTTTGCATTTTTTATTTCGGCATTTCGGACATAGTGACTGGAGTCTGGCTTGGTATTATAATCACCCAGTGGTGCACCTTCAATAGAGGCAGACCATGCAACTGCATAGGATCCCATGGTCAGAAGAGGCCCAGCAGTGAACTTGATTTTCCTGCAGCCACCACTAGGGGGAGCTCACTGCATAGAGATTTTCACAGCCCACATTGAATTCAATAGTAGCTGTGTTCAGCTCCTCCTAGTGGTGGATGAAGGCAGCGAGAATTTTATCATATGCTGTGCGAAGGAAAGCAGGGGATTTGGAGCTCTATGGGGGAGATTTATCAATGTATTTACTCCAGTCAATGAATTTGGTGTTCGAGCCAAATATTTATAAAGCACCTGCGCCACTTTTCCTAACATATGTGACATATTAGTGCAAGGCATAACCCATTATTAAATAATATCTGCCCATTTTTACTTAGAAAAGTGTCCGAAAACAATGGCAGGTCCAGCCGGGTGTCGTTTGTAGACTATGCCACATTTATTAACAGCACATAGTAGCTCTCAGTGTGGGATGGGGACCATTCTTAGTTTTGCTATGGGGCCCTGTGATTTCTTTGTACGCCCCTGCTCCCACCAGTGATCATTTGAGCACAGGGGCAGTGCCAACAACCATCACCTTGATACAATAGTACGTCAAGTTGCCCAAACTATCTCAGACCCTTGTGCTGGAAGGGGTTAATATCCTTCCATAAATGATCAAAATAATGTAGAATGTGGGACATTTACGCTGTCAGTATATGATTATTAAATAAGGAAATCGCCGTCCCTTTAATTGCTGTGCATTAGACATTCGGCGTCTTTCAGCAGTCGTTTTCTATTGATCTTTCTCAAGGTAAACTGTCTCCATCTTCTTCTCCGTTGTCATCTTGAACTTGTAAGAGAAGCTTCTTTCAAGATCCTTAATAAGTTAAACATCTACAGCGTGGCCTACAGGTAATGAGTTTCATTCCGGCGCTGCATGGCGGGGATGTAGTGCGAGCGTTGAGTATAATAGATTAGGCCGGGTGAATACATGAAATTGTTGTACGCTTGGGATGTGTCCTCAATGAAAGCTGTGGAGCAAAGAGGGAGAAGTAATTACTGGAGTTTTGTACTCCACGAGAGATTGCGGGCAGATGATGGAGGTAATCCATGCAAGAATGATTAACTCCGGTTAATTCCGCTGCCGTTGTCAACTTTATGGAAATTATATTGAACTGTGTCACCAACATTAATAGATTAAAGGGGATCCAGGAGGTGGGGGGGGGGGGGGGGGTGCGGTATCTTCTGCAATGCGTTTACTAGAGAAGAACTCAACAGCAAGCAGATGGTTACGACGACAATCTAAAACCAACGGACCCTCAGAACTTCTTGGCCGATCCCTTTGTTCTCCTTTGAAAAAACGTAGGGCAATAAGTCATTCATCTCATTCCCCATCAACTTAGACATTCGGCCAGGGCTGATACTGGACGCTCAGTGTTGCTATAGGATTTGACTTAGGGGTAAAACTAGGATGCAGTCAAGTTGGTGGAGACCATCGAACAAAAAGTTTGGTGGGCACTCAACCCCACCTGACTCCCAATAGCAGCCACATATAGGAGAGGTGGACACATGTGCGCATGGCCCTATCCAATGAACTTTATGGGAGATAAGGAGGCAGCGACTCCCTAAGACCTCAATTTAGAGAGCCACATGCATGCATGGCCACCACTTTTTGGTTGGACATGGTTGCCGAATGGCCATCGGGGGACCCACAATCTCATGAGAGTTGGGGATCCTAGAGGTGAGCAGTGTATATGTAGGGTGTGACACGGGTCTACTTATACATATCTGTTCTAATGTTTAGTTAAATGACTTTAAGAAATGTATATACGGTATGGACTGTGGGATTTCCGTAAAGTTGGGCGGTGTCATGAAGCTGCTCTTTAGTGCTCTTATGTGACTGTATTTATTTCCTGGTCTGGTTGGTGGCAGGCGCTTAATCAAACAGGGTATTGGCCTCTAGTGTTTTTTCCAACATGGTGGTCTTAGCTTGGGCGCCGTATTGCTGGAGGAAACTTGGGGATTTCTTCACTAGGAGCCCCGTAGGACGCGTCGTAGTTACACCACAAGTGTTCGGTTAGGGGCAGGCCTGTGTGGCAACGCTTGTCCACATTAGGATAAGCTTCAAATTAGCACGACTCTAGCGCATCGCTGTCAAGCAAGAGAGGAGGAAGAGTGAAAAACAGAGGAAGAGAGACAGCCGGGGGAGAGAGTCCAATTATTGACTCCGAGCAAGGTGAGAGGCCAAAGAGTCTAGAGGAACTGATTATTGCTGCGGAATGTCCCGCAAGGAAGGCGAGAGATTGAGGCGGGTGGAGGGAGAAGCCTTGCCGTGATTTGAAACCTAGATTGAACCTAGTGGGTGATACTAAAAACCGAGAGAGGAGCAGCAGGACCAACCGAGACCAACTGGTAAAGTTATTATAACTAAGGGACCTTTTACACAGACCAATGATCGGTAAACAGGTCAAAGAATAGCCAATGAACGGGCTGATCGCATTTTCTACCCAAAAATTTTTTCGCCAGTCGGCAGCACGTCTCCATGTGTGAACAGGGAATGTTCGTCCCTATATATTACCGATCATGGAGCTAACGGACGCCAATTATCCTGCCGAGAATTGACCCTCCTTGTGAGTAAAGTCCCCTCGCATCCCCCGTCAGAGATAATAATGTTCCCTAAAGACAGGGATGGGGACCTGAATGACTGAGAGAATTTTAACATGTTAGTCCAAAGTCTAAACTGAATAAACGTTTTCCTAATCTGAATTTTTGACAATGAGCTGATGTTGCGGGTCATCCCTGTTCTTCTATACGGCGCCATCTTGCATTATGAAGCGCAAATTCCATTTTTAGATCAGAAATAATTATCTCGCTCATCCCCCCAGTTATATTCAGATTGAATCATGTTCATGTCTTATATTCTCTATATAGATTTTTTATTTTGGAGCATAAATTCATTTTTTATTCACACTCCAGCCATTCCCAGCAGTCACACTGCCATCTGCTCGGATACTGAGTGCTTGTCGTATTGTATTCTGAGGTCACTAGAAATACACAAAGCCCAGTGATGCCGAATGTACTAGTACCAGGTGTGTGACAATGATGCCCCCTAGTGTTCCTAGTATGCTATTACACCCCTTATGCAGTAACCATGGTAGTATGCGGGATGTTGCCATTTGTCAAAAGGGTCACAGCCAAAGCCATAATTAAGTCAATTTGACCAAGAATCCGTCCATCAATTACATTACATTATAGACAGACCTGGGGCGTAGATGTTATCACACAGAGAGAGGTGGGAATTTTACAATAGGGAAAGGAGAGAGAGAGAAAAAGATGAGAGAGAGAGACAGAAAGAAAGATGAGAGAGAGAGAAAGAGAGAGAGAGAGAGACACAGAGAGAAAGAGAAAGAAAGAGAAAGAGAGAGAGAGACAGAGAGAAAGATGAGAGAGAGAGAAAGAGAGAGAAAGAGAGAGAAAGAGAGAGAAAGAGAGAGAAAGAGAGAGAAAGAGAGAGAAAGAGAGAGAAAGAGAGAGAGAGAGAGAAAGGAGAGACAGAGAGAAAGATATGAGATAGATAGATAGATAGATATATATGAGATAGATATATATGAGATAGATAGATATGAGATAGATAGATAGATAGATAGATAGATAGATAGATAGATAGATAGATAGATAGATAGGATAGATATGAAAATAGCTCCTGATTTTCAGACGTTTTTTAAGCCACTCGCGTTTTTCACGGCCGTTTTTGGAGCTGTTTTTCAATGGAGTCAATGAAAAACACCTCCAAAAACGTCCCAAGAAGTGTCCTGTACTTTTTTTGACGAGCCGTCATTTTAAGCGTATTTTGACAGCGACGCGTAAAGGCTCGTGGGAACAGAACATCGTAATTCCCATTGCAAGCAATGGGCAGATGTTTGTAGGTGTAATGGAGCCGTTTTTTCAGGCGTAATTTGAGGCGTAGAACGCCCGAAACTACGTCTGAAAACAGTGCGTGTGAACATACCCTTAAAGAAAAACCGCTCCAAAAACGTCCCAAGAAGTGTCCTGCACTTCTTTTTCGCGGCCGTTTTTTACGTGGCCGTTTTTAAAAGCGGCCGCGTAAAAAAACAGCCCATCGGAACTTCTGCTTCCGATTTTTCGGGCGTTTATGGCCTGAAAAACGGCCGAAAATAGGCCGTGTGAACATACCCTTAGGGTATGTTCACACACAGTGTTTTCAGATGTAATTCAGGCGTTTTGCGCCTCGAATTA